>NC_068939.1:15957490-16119729 GCF_016801865.2 Culex pipiens pallens
ATAATCCTGCTCGAAAAATGAACATTTGAAAAACAACCTATATTCATGTAAACCTATCGACTCAGAATCGAAAACTGAACAAATGTCTGTGTGTGTGTGTATGTGTGTGCGTATTCCCCTTGGTGTTAAAAATTCTTGCCAAGTTTTCTCGGCACTGGCTGATCCGATTTGAGTCAAATAAGTTGCATTCAATCCGGTTTGGTGCCCCATACTGCACTATTGAATTGTTTGAAGATCCGATAAGTAGTTCAAAAGTTACGTATAAAAAAGTGTCAGAGTTGCGAATCGGATCTCACTTAAATGCATGTAAACTTTGTCCAGACCCATCACCCGACCCATCGTTAGATAGGTAATCAAAAGACCTTTCTAATGAGTCCAATACATTGAAGATCTGGCAACCCTGTCTCAAGTTATGACCACTTAAGTGATATTTATGTACTTTTTTGATGCCGGATCTCACTTAAATGTATGTAAACTATGTCCGGATCCATTATTCAACCCATCGTTGGTTAGGTAATCTAAAGACCTTTCCAATGAGTCTAATACATTGAAGATGTGGCAACCCTGTCTCAAGTTATGACCACTTAAAAGATATTTATATACTTTTTTGATGCCGGATCTCACTTAAATGTATGTAAACTATGTCCGGATCCATTACCCAACCCATCGTTGGTTAGGTTATGAAAAGACCTTTCCAACGAGTTCAAAACATTGGAGATCTGGCAACCCTGTCTCAAGTTATGACCACTTAAGTGATATTTATGTACTTTTTTGATGCCGGATCTCACTTAAATGTTACATACATGTCCGGATCATTACCCAACCCATCGTTGGTTAGGTTATGAAAAGACCTTTCCGACGAGTTCAAAACATTGGAGATCTGGCAACCTTGTCTTGAGATATGTACACTTATGTGATATTGATGTACTTTTTTACTCCGGATCTAAAAAAGAGATGAAATTTTTGTATCTGAAAGAGATGAAATTTCATATCAGCCATTGTTGTAATAAGTGAGGAAGGCTCCAACCACATAGGTGGATTAAGTTAGTTTTTTTTCAATTCTTCCGATCAATTTCAAAATTCTTAGGAAATTTTCTGAACTTTTTTTTAGTAGACAATTTTCGAAAAAAAATCAATTAAAGATTTAAAAAAATCAAAATAATAAATACGGATTTAAAGAAATCGATTATAACTAAACAAACAAGGTTATTTAAAAAATCAGATGGCAATTTTCTTCGTGAACCTTTTTTCAATAGCTACATTTTCGCCGAAGACACCAAATCGATCAGAATTCCAGGAAACGTGCTATGCTGTCAACATTTAGCAAAATATTGATGAATTTATGACAATATATTTAAAAAAATAAATAAGTATTTTTCCAAATTCAATACTTTTGAAAAGATTCAGTGGCACTCATTTGAATTAAAAAAAAAACTGAATAAATAAACGGTTCATCATGTATTCTAAATTATTTACAAACCATATAAAGAATATTTAATGAAAATATATTTTTTGGCAATTATTAATCATTATGCTTCCTGACTTTTAAGGGAAAATTTGAATGGGGGCAAATAAAAACTTGAAGTAACATTTTCTTTGGCCTATCACCTGGTAATGTAAATGCAATCCAAAACGACAGATAGCCATTTCCTGTTTCCAGTTATTATTTTATAAAATTCTCTTTATAAAAATCACTGAAGTTTCAGAATACAGATTTAATATAAAATTAGCATCTAAATTTCTTTTCCCTCGACTGCGACCAAAAAAAAAATGTTTTTGGAATTTAAATTACAATCCATAGTTCCAACAATGGAATAAAAAAAACTATTTCAAAACGAATTTTACACCCAGGATTGTTTTGCAATCAAAATATCTAAGCAATGAAAAAAAAGTTTTTTTTTACGAAAAAAAAAGAAATTTTTGACGCGCTGCACACAGGAATTTTATAACAAACAATCTAAACATTGCTGATCAACGCAGGAAAATGCTTTCAAATTGTTTTCAATTGATTAGACTTAATTTTCAAGTTTCTGACAAACATGTTTATTGCTCCCTCGTTTCGGCCTAATTTTGGAGAAAGGGGTGACATAAACTTTGAAAAATATTTGCAAAGACCTTACTTTTGAATAAATTCGTTATTTGCTTAATTTGTATCTAGTGTGATTTAAGTATAAAGTTAGTTTGATTAATCTAAGAATAATTAGAAGTAGATTTTTTATTACATTAAAATTTCCATTTCACTAAAAAACAAGACGAGTAACTCTAAAGAAATCTTTAGTTTTTAACAAAGTTATTCGTCACAAATGAGGTGGATAAACTAAGAAATCACACAAGTCCGAGGTGTAATTTAAATTAGCATAATATACTAACTTGACTGACTAAAGAATCACACCAAATCCGAGTGCCAACAAAAAGCTCCCTTAACTGCGTCCAGACATGCCATTTGTGTTATTTCCAACATGCCTTGTCATGTTGTCGTGACGTTAGGAAAATCATTTTTTATAATCTAATTCGGAATTATTTATAAGTGTTTTGATGATGATTTTTTTTATTTTAAAAATAAAATAAACAATATTTAAATTCTAATAAGAAAAAATATACAAAAAATTTGTCACTCACCTTACTCGGAAGTTCTGGGCCGCCACCTTCAGGTCATTTAACGGCAGGGCAGCTGAACGCCGGCTCGTCGATTGACGACGATCCCACGTGGCGGAGAAGCGCGCGAAATGATGACTTCGTTTTCCTTTTTTCGACAGCAAAAATGACGACGACGCCGACTTGCGTTGAAAGGTTGCCTGCAGCCTGCAAACTAGGGTAATTTTTCTTCTTTTTTTGGGGAGGTTTTTCCTTGTCTTAACAGATTTTCTAACCTAGATTTACATTTTGCTGAACTCTTGTCAGAAATGAGCAGCGAGAATCGTTGGCTTGCCGTTTTTGTTTAGATTTGAAGCATACTTTCAGGCGTTTGTTTCTCAATCCAGATTTTTAAGCGAAAATGGCGTTCGAATGGTGAACGCCCGAAATGTCAAAATCACGTAGTGGTACCAACATTGCGAAAAAAGTGTGCCATGGCATGACGGCCACATTTTTTTTTCTAATGTTGGTGCTACTGCGTGATTTTGACAGTTCGGACGTTCACCAATCGAACGCCATCTTCGCTTAAAAACCTGGATGGTAATTTCGCTTACAGTGTTGCCAGTTCGAATAGCCCCCTGTGACTTTTCTGCGCCAGGATATGTGAGTACCGCGGAAACCGGTCCGCTAATTTGACAGTTCAAGTTTTGGCAATTACCGTACATTTAACGCTTCAACAAACAAAATCAATCCCTCCCGACGAGCCCTCCGGCTTGGTTTCCGCGCCGCGCGTCGAATTTTATCCCCGTTGACAGGCGCAAGAATTTTAATTGGCCGCGTTCGGCACCCCCAGAGCCGGGAATGTTCGGTGGCGAAAGTATGCCGCGGATATTGGCAGTGTTGCCAGCATATTACAGAGCAGATTTTATGTCGATTCCTTTTGTTTTAAAAATATAATCATTGTTATGATTGATTATCATGATTATCACAAATTTATAGAAATTTGTCAATTTTTATAGGTTAACAGTGCTGCCAGTATTTTTTTTTTTTTTGTATAGTATAAACATCAGAATGTGTTTTTTAATAACGGGGTTGCCAAAACTGCATGCTTTCTTTTTGTTTAGGATTTACAAATATTTTTAAATTCCTTTGAATAAATTAGCCGGCTTACAGTGCTGCCAGTAATATGTTTTGTTTAATTTTGACGTTTGAATATTTTTTTAATGGGAAACTGAGTTCCAAGGACGGTATATTTTGAATTTTCAATAAAATCAACCAAAAATCTTACAACTCTGTGCCTTCCCAAATGAAGTAGTGACAGCAAGAAAATGCGACATTTTGCTCATCTCTTCCCGTCGTGGCGGTGTTAAATTTATAATCCACTTTCGGGGAGGGTGCCCCAGTGACGATTGCAATCGAAGAATAGCACCACTTCTAGCAGGTTTCTCTCTCGTGCGATCTTGGCCGGCTGCCAGCGCCGACCTCGTCATGTCGCAGAATATAACTGGGCTGGCTGCAGTTGCACGATGTGCAAATTTGCGTCTATTTAGAATAACACAAGCTGGTGGCAGCTGGTGCATCGATTCGGTACCGATTGGTCAGCTGGTCGCTGGCGGAATGGGGGCTAAGAACCTACAAAGTACCCTTCGACAGCTGCCGCTGCTAGAGATTTGGTGGGGTTGAAAGATGTAATTAAGTTAGCAAAGATGCGATGAAATGTAATTGGTCGAGAGATTTGGTCAAATGAGACGTCCAGAAAGATGGCAACACTGTACCAATTGAAGCTACGTTCCATTACTGCGCAAATTTGCCACTTCATAGGTCATTTTCTGCTTTTCAAGAACTGGCAACACTGTTCTTTTAAATATCGATAGCGGTGAAATTGGTAAAGTTTCATTTAATGTCAAACTGGCATCACTGTTCAAGAACAACTTATGTCGTAAAATTGTTCTGACGAAAAATTAGTATCTCAAATTAGCTGGCAACACTTATTTGACGTAGAACTACATCTTCGGAATCGAAACAAACAAATATAAAGCTATAACAGCTGATCTGCATTATTTATTAGCATTTTATCCCTTCCAAAGAAAATAAAAACTAGATCATCTGTTTGCTGGCAACATAAAAACTGCCCTTTGCCAAGTATCGACCCGGACAACGCAATGCAGGAAACAGTGCGTAACCTAGGCCAAATCCTTCGCCCTACAACGGCACATCCGATAAATCAACATTTCTTCCACTTTGAGGACACACTCGTGTTTGAGAAACTGGTTGCCAGATTTTAGATGTGACCTCACTGCTCTCTTCCGAGTTTTGGTTGGAACTACTTAACTACCTAAGCTTTCTATCAGCTGTTTTTCATTGGCTTACTTTCGCTTTTCTTCATTTTCTAACCCCATCCTGCCTTAAGAGAGTGAAAAGAAACATTTTCAAAACTCGTTTGACGTAGGACTACGTCTGTCAAATTCAATTAAAGCTAAACTCTGTTGATTTAAAGTTGCTACAAATATACGGCTTGACTCATCTCGCCCCGCGACGAGAACATTCACGTGAGACATTCCGTCGGATCACCCCCGCATTTCCCGTTACCCCAACCCCCCTTTTTCGATCAAGCCGGGGACACAATCCCGGCGGACGAGATGTCATGCAACCGGCTACTGCTGCTGACCCAGCCGCGGGGGACACACAAACAGGAAAAAAAGCATCAACGCCAAAGAAAACACGAATTTTTTGATAATTATAGAATCGAGCCAACATCATCTTGTACGCGCGCTCCGATTGGGCCAGCGGGAACCGCCGACTGCCCGTTACCCTTGTGCGCGCGACATTTTGGCATTTTGGCCGCCCAACGGCGAGGAACCAGCCGGGAAGACCCAGAAGCCAAAAAGTTGCTCCCCTTTTCCCCCTAAAAAGGACAAGACCACTCTCGTACGACATCTCGTACTCCCCAAAACACGCGGACGGTCGTGCGTTGAGGAGCAACCAAAGGGTGAGGAGGAGGAGGAGCACGCTTATCTCTTTCACACCTTCCGCACGACACGCGAATCTTTCTCTCCGGCGGACACGTGTGTGCGAACGCACGCTGTCTCACTCGGTCGCACCGCGTGTGTGTGTTCCGATGCGTTCTCAGTACGCAGGCAGGGTTGCCGGTGTGGCATCCTGAACATTGTGGTTCCTAAATATTAGTGTAGTTTAGGTAAACCGCTGGAAGCGTGTAGAACTGCGAGTGTAGTAGTGCGCAGCTGGCGTGAAGGAAGTGAGTCAGAGTTGGACCAATAAAGATGGAGCATCTGTCTCCCGTTTGTATTATAAATAATAAAGTTTTAATATTGGATTAAACTCCAGAATATCACAGCCGGTTTGTTTGTTTGTGATTTGGAGACTTCACATTGCTCAAACTGGATGTTCTGAATTTGTGCTTGATACAGGAATCCTCTGCGTTGCTCAAACTGAATGTTCTGAATTTGTGCTTGACACAGCAATCTTCTGCATTGCTCAAACTGGAAGTTCTGAGTTTGTGCTTGCCACAGGAATCTTCTGCATTGCTCAAACTGGAAGTTCTGAATTTGTGCTTGTTACAGAAATCCTCTGCGTTGCTCAAACTGGAAGTTCTGAATTTGTGCTTGCCACAGGAATCTTCTGCAATGCTCAAACTGGAAGTTCTGAATTTGTGCTTGATACAGGAATCCTCTGCGTTGCTCAAACTGGATGTTCTGAGTTTGTGCTTGCCACAGGAATCTTCTGCATTGCTCAAACTGGAAGTTCTGAATTTGTGCCTGACACAGGATTCCTTTGCATTGCTCAAACTGAATGTTCTGAATTTTTGCTTGATACAGGATTCTTCGGCATTGCTCAAACTGGATGTTCTGAATTTGTGCTTGATACAGGAATCCTCTGCGTTGCTCAAACTGGATGTTCTAAATTTGTGCTTGCCACAGGAATCTTCTGCATTGCTCAAACTGAATGTTCTGAATTTGTGCTTGATGCAGGAATCCTCTGCAATGCTCAAACTGGATGTTCTGAATTTGTGCTTGCCACAGGAATCTTCTGCATTGCTCAAACTGGATGTTCTGAATTTGTGCTTGTCACAGGAATTTTCTGCATTGCTCAAACTGAATGTTCTGAATTTGTGCTTGTCACAGGAATCCTCTGTGATGCTCAAAGTAGATGTTCTGAATTTGTGCTTAACACAGGATTCCTCTGCATTGCTCAAAATAGATGTTCTGAATTTGTGCTTGATACAGGAATCCTCTTCATGGCTCAAACTGGATGTTCTGAGTTTGTGCTTGATACAGGAATCCTCTGCGTTGCTCAAACTGAATGTTCTGAATTTGTGCTTGACACTGATTCAAGGTGTACGAACTCCTGCTTTACTGGTCTATTATGTTCTCATCCAATTCAAAACAAAACAAAACAGCCTTCCTTCACGCCATTCTGGCAGCCCGGCCTAATCACTCCGCCAGAGACAACAACAACAAGAGTCAGCTTTGGCAGCAGCAGCATATTCTAGCTCCTTCTCCCTCACTCTCTCTCTCGCTCTCACGTTCGCACACACATTTGCGGATTTTTCGCTTGTTTTATCCTCGCTGGGCAGCAGCAGCAGCAGCAACATTTCGGGGTTCGCACAAATCGAACCCCAAAAACTGCGACATGTTTTTCACCCCCCTCGAAAACCCCGTGTCATCTCCCGGTACCACTGTCATCCGGGCGGTGGACGCACGCTTCTTTCCACGAATCGTTGTATCGGCGACAATCCAGCCAGCTGCTGCAGCGACCAAATCTTCACCTCACCCTGAACGATATCAATGCACTCTCTCGGGAACCTTGACCAATCCTGTTGGAAGCGCTAGGCTCGCGATGCACGAAAACACTCACTGGAGGTCCCAAAAATCCGATTGGAACCGTCTTGCACTGTATTTTCTTCACGATACCAGACTGCTGGGGCTGGTGGTGGTGGTGGTGACGGACGGTTTTTGGCAGAACGTACGCGCGCGGAGCGGACAGGGAGGGGATTTGCAAAATTTTGCCCGATCTGTTTTCGCCAAAAAGGTGCTCCGGAAACACGGTTCCGCTCGGTTGCTTGGATGGGACTCTTTGCCTGGACACACTCGGGATTTTCCCTTTCCTCGCGCGAGAACTGTCACCTAGCTCAGTAGGCCTAGACCAAAACGGAGAATTTCACTGCCCACTGTTCCCTGGTTCCTAGTTCCTGACGAAAACGCGACGCGACGACACAACTCCGAGTTGGAAATCTTCACGGTTCTCACGATTCAGTCACGAAACCCCGTCGACGGTGGCCAAATCGAGTTGGATTTGTGTTTTTGCCCTTTTTTGCTTGCTTGCCTTTATGCGCTCGATGCCACACACTTCTTATTAGAACTCGCGAATCGACACTGGCTCGCGACCGCGACACTTGTACAAAACCGCGCACACACAATCTCGTGTTCCTCGAAATATGGACCGTACGGTCGTGTAGAGACATATACACCACCCGCACGCACACAGCTGCACAACCCACAACCTCTATATGGGGGTGTCCTACTCTATTATAGAGTCAGTCAACGTCGATCATCCGTCCAGGGCACAATTCGTCGACGAGCCCTGCCAAGAAATCTCCTTCTCTCTCCCTCTTTCTCTCTTGCTCGAGGAAAAACCTTGCTTGGCCTACTGACTGGCAAAGATATCTATTTTCCTTTACGTCGCTTCGACGACTTGCTCGATTTGCTCTCGCTCTCCGTCGACGACTACCTCCCCCATCTCGCTCGTTCTCTTTCGTTCTGTTGTGTAGGTGTGTGTGCAAGTGAGCCACCCACACACTCATGGCGAACCCGCACTACGTGAGTGCGACGCGACCGTGAAATATTTATTGTTATAGTGCGCTCTCGCTCTCGCGCATAGTTGTCAGATTGCTCGAGCTTGGGCTGTCAAAGCGTGACACTTTGAACAGGAGTCGGTCGAATATCGAGCGGCAGAGCTGTAATTTTTATTTGTACTTCGTCATATCGGTTATGCTTGAGACATAACCACAGCACATTTTTAAACAGAATTTTAAAATTTCAAATATTTCCCCCTTCTTCAATAATAGCCCTTAAAATCGAGGAAGAAAAACACGTTTTTTAGAACTTAAAATATTGATTTCCCCAGTCACGGCGGTATGGCAGGATTCTAGCAGAATTCTAACAGAGCTTGATTTTCTATCAGAAATATTATAGGACCAGAGCGGATTCGTTAATTCGAATTTCTCAAATTGAAAAATGTAAATGTAGTCTCAGCAAGTAATGGTCCGATTTTCAATGTTAAAATACGAAATATTCGTGAAATTTTCCGATCTTTTCGAAAACAATGTTTTATTTTATTTTTAATCAAGACTAACTTTTCAAAAGGGCTTAATATTGAATACTTGGCCCTTTTGAAATGCTAGTCTTGATTCAAAAAATAATTTAATTGATTTTATTGAAATGATTTAATTGATTTAAACTGATAATCGGACCACTAGTTGCTGAGATATCAAAATTAGAAGATAGTGGGTTGTTTGGGTGAGACTTAGAAAACATCAATTTTCCTGTTTTTAAATCTTTGCATGGCAATATCTCGGCAACTAAGAGTCGTATCAACAAAGTTCTTTGAAGCTAACGGTGCATTTTATCAAAGTTTCACTAGAGTACTTTTTTATTGCATACATGATTCAAAAATTCATTAATCATAAATCTTGGGTATATAGACGTTGGTGATTTCAAAAGAAGTTAGGGGAAGGTGGGGCAAGACGACCATATGAGGCAAGAGGAACAATCGCTCGTACGGCAGTAATTTTTACAATTTTGATTATTTCCAGAGAGAGGAATTGTTGCTAGCAATGCAATTAGCTGATTCTACTACCACATAACCGCCAAAACGACGTAAACGGCACTGGGCGTTAGAATGAATGAAGTTTTTTTTCCATTTTTTTGTTTTTTTTTTTTTCTTAGTACAAAATAAGGCTTTGGGTACGTTTTAAGGCTCATTTTATCAAAATGCTATTTTTCCTAAATCAGTATTGTCCCTACCAATGACTTGCACCTATTATAAAGAGAGCTTTTAAAAAATCTTGTTTAGATGGGGTAAGTGTACCATATGGATTTTTAGTATGGAAAAATTACGAATTGCTGCAACAACATATTTTAATGTGAAATAAATACATACAAGTTTTTAAAAACTGATAAACCATTGTTAAAAAATGTCCACACAAAATATAGTGATATCATGAAAATTTACTATTTATCATCTAAGTAATAACAGGCATTGGCTTGGGCATTGGCGAAAATTTTATTTTTTGCGAAAAATATTTTTTTCCGGTACTGTAAATTGGAATTTTATAAAAATTCAAAACATTTTTAAACAAGCCCAAACATGCTAAATATTATTATCAATGCAGAAAAATTAATTTTACATTGTTTTCTGTTAATTAGACTTCTATTTTCATGAAAATTTTGTAGTTTTTTGGATTTTTTTGGAGACGTGTTTGGAGAGAAAAATGCAGCATTTTTTACATATGGAATAAGGCTTTCTAGGCCCAGTGAAAAAAATATAATTTAACTTAAAAATGACGAACTCGTTGTCACAGTGTACTGATGCAAACAATTGGTACGTTCGTTTGACGAGCCGGTGCGGCACTGAGTGCCGCACTCGTCGGTGTCAGTTTTGGTTCAATCGAACGTCATTTGTCAGTGCGCGTGGAACTCGCATGAAACTGAAAAAATATCGAGTGCGGCACTAGAGTTTCAGTTCCAAGATGGCGGCGAAACTCGTGTGGAACTAGCGCGAGTTTCTTCAAAGAAATACTTTGACAGCTCTGAGTGCGGCACTCAGTGTGGCACTAGGCATCAAACGAACGTACCAAATGATCGAGCTGTAGCTGTCACAGCCCTGCGAAGTATGTTGGCTGACATATCGGGCAGCCAGTCAAAAAACCAGCTAGAAGTCTCCTGACAAAAAACTTTTGCTAGAAAGAGATAGGAAACCTGATGCAAACAAACGTCCAGCTTTGTCTCTAAAACTTGATTTGCAAAAAAAAACACTATTTTTATTTTGTTTATATGTTTTAGAGGACATCAAATGCTAACTTTTCATAAATTTCCAGGTTGTGCAAAAAATCTTTGACCGAGTTTTATTTTTTTTTATCAATTCTGATTTTTCAGTAGATCGAAATATTGCTCGCAAAAATTTTTCAACTTCATTTTTCGATGTAAAATCAAATTTGTAATCAAAAAGTACTTCAGTGAAATTTTGATTAGTTTTCCATATAACGGTGCCTTTCAAGTTAAGGCCATTTTTAGGTAACTTTTTTTAAAAATTGACAATTGAAAAAAAAACTATATTTTCAAAAATTTTAAATCAAGACTAACATTTCAAAAGGGCCAAATATACAATATTACGCCTTTTTAAAATATTAGTCTTGATTTAAAAATATTGAAAATATTTTTTCGAAAAGATCCGAAAATTTAACGAATGTTTCATATTTTAACCATTGAAAATCGGACCATTAGTTGCTAAGATATCTACATTAGAAAATGGTGTGTTGTTGCGTGGGACTTAGAAAACATTAATTTTCTCGTTTTAAAATACTTGCATGGCATTATCTCAGCAACTAAGGGTCGTATCGACAAAGTTCTAAAAACGCAAAATGTAGAGAATTTTCTCAGCTTTCAAAATATTTTTTCAAAAGTGGGCAAAAATGTGCACTAATATTAAAAAATGAAAAACTGTGACTGTTTTTTTACAAAAAGTTACCTAAAAATGACTTTAACTTGAAAACGGTGAACTAACTTTATCTTAATTGCACTAAAGTACTTTTTGATTGCAAATTTGATTTTACAGCGAACAATAAAGTTGAACAATTTTTGCGACCAATATTTTGATTTTTTGAAAAAATCGGTGTTGTTTAAAATATTGATTACTCGGTCAAAGATTTTTTTCACAACCTGGAATTTTCTGAAAAGTTGGCATTTGATGTCCTCTAAAACATATCAAAAACTGAAAAAATTAAAAATAGTGTTTTTTTGCAAATCAAGTTTTAGTGACAAAAAGTTAAATAAAAAATCACCAAAAAATTTTTACCTTGTATAATTTTTTTTTTCAGTATAGTCCATATCCATACCTACAACTCTGCCAAAGACACCAAATCGATCGAAAAATTCCTTCAAAAGATACAGATTTTTGAATTTTCATTCATCATTTTTGTATGGATAGCTGCCAAATTTGTATGGAAAATTATATGGACAAACTTATGATGCAAAATGGTTTCTTTGGGCATACTGAAGGCACCAAAAAGTTTCAGTCGGATTAAAAAATTAAAAAAAAGTTACAAAGTTTCATACAATCAAAAAATAAAAATTTCAAATCAAGAAAAAATGTGGCTTTTGCTTCATAGCATGACTATTAATAGTATGACTCTATTAAATGAAATAGAACACAATTTGTAAAACGTGTTTTTTAAAGTCCGTTTCGTTATCCACACTGTAACTGAAAATCGCACTTTGCTGAGTTCGTGTTCGCACTTTTTCATACGATTTTTTCAGTTCGACTGCGATTACACAAAAAAGTGTAATCGCAGTTGAACTGAAAAAATCGTATGAAAAAGTGCGAAAACGAACTCAGCAAAGTGCGATTTTCAGTTACAGTGCAAGGTCGTATCCGAAGCGCAGGGTTGCCACAAATACAGATTTATCTGTATTTTACAGATTTTTGAGGTGATGAGGTCATACAGAATCTGTATATAAAGAAATACAGATTTTAAGAAAAACATACAGATGTACAGATTTTCCCGATTTTTTATTAAAATTAAATAATTTTAATTCTTTAAATATTTTTTTCAATTGCTGGATGAGCCCAAACATTACATTTTAGATTGTATAGCATTTCTATCCATTAAAAAACAATTAAAAATATTTTGTTTTTTGAAAAATTGTTTAAAAATGTCAATACAGATTCCAAATACAGATTTTCGTCCCCCTGATACAGATATACAGATTTTTGACCATCAAAAATACAGAATCAAATGTGGCAACCCTGCCGAAGCGTGATCTTCAGTCGCAGGGGTCAACTGACAGATGAATGCTTTCGTAAATAAATACAAATCTCGAGCTTCCGAATTTCACGAAGAATCGGGAAAATAGTCGATTTCAGGACATTCCAAGCAATTTCTTACTATACTGTAACGTAAATTTATTTAGAATATTCATCGACGATGGCAAAGCCATGCCCAATCCAGAAACAGGTAAGGAGTTAACAAATTCCAGAAAACAGATCAACGTCCTTCTAAACTTTCTCCTTTCCTGATTTCAAGATCGAAACCTCCAACGAGACAATCGCCAGTTTGCGCGAGCGGATTAAACGCGTGGAACGACGCCTCATCGATGCGGGACCGGGCGAGGACGCGTACGACCGGCCCGAGGTGGAAGAGCTGGTCGCGATCAAGAAACTGCTCGAGGACAACGAGCAAAAGCTGCACAAACTTCACAAGGAAAATTCCAAGTCCTTCGCGATCGCTGCCTGTTTGTTCTTCGTTTGCTTTCTAATTTACGGCATTTACGTGCTGCTTACCAATGGTGCTTAGTGTTAATTTAAGGGAATTTTTCTTTACAAACATTGAAACGAATAAAGACAATATTTTGTGATTTTTTTTACACTTATTTCTCTTACCATAGACTTTTATTTGTAAATCCTCCAATTTAATTCACTTGGATGAGGGGGAGGGGGCGCTATGGGGTCAATTGTGAACTTCAAAAGCAATTGGGTTGAAAATGTTTCTTACGTGCTAAGTAAGGGGTTGAAGTTGAAAGTAATATTCACTTAGTTCAAAATGTAGAATTATCAAACACATCGCGCACGAAGAGTCCACTCGTTCCGCGCAACACACCACACAAGATGGGATTTCCCCGGGAAGAGGAAACATTTGGGGGCTCTTCTTAACGCCGACCACGACCTCGTGGACCTCCACGTCCGCCTCTGGGTCCACCGCGGCCACCTGAAAAGAAATATGAGTTATTTCTGCAACAGCTACTTATTTTTTTTCTATTTCAACTTTTAGCCGAAAAATCGAATCTGAACTATTTAAATTTTTGCAAAATAATTTCGCTAATGAAATTGGCCAACTCACCCCGCGTGCCCCTGCCCCGGCCGCGCTGCCCGCCCCGGTTCGAGTCCCGCTTCTTGGCGCGCGTTTTGGGCGCATCGTCAATCAGCAGCGTCTCGAGGGGCAAACTGTCCGGCAGGATGTAGTAGCGGATGTTGTTGCCGCGAATGCTGAGCGAGTCGAGCTGGACCGGGTCCCGGTTTTTGATGGTCATTTTGACCGCCTTCAGGTGGGTGTTCATGGCCACGTCCACGCCGGTGATGGTGCCGTGCACCTGGGTTCCGTTCTTCAGCTCGATCGTCACCGTCTCGTGGCTCAGCTTCATCAGGAACCTGCAACAGCGGGGAAGCAGAGAGAAACCCCTCGGGTTAGATCCGGCAGCTTTTTGAGGTTAAGGACGCAACTTGTTCGAGGGGTGAAGCGTCCCGCAATCAAAAATCGACTAAATTCAACCTCAAACCAGTGAAAATTACGCGTACTTACCTGACTAATTTCATGGTGGCAGTTGTGTGGTGTTTAGCAGCTAGTTAAATACAATTTATTTGCAAATTTTGCAAACGATTTCGGCCGCGAAATGGCTCGTCCAAACTTTTTTTTTGTTTGCTCGCGCTTTGATAAACACAGCCGCGATGCCGCAGTCGAACTGTCAAACGATGGGAAAGGCAGGGTTGCCAGATCTCTGTGAAAGTCTAATCAGAACAAAATTTGTTAAATTTGCGAGAAAATGGGCCCTAAAGTGCTACATCAGTAGTTTGATCAATTGAGACCTGAACCTGCTTGGTTTGACAAAGTTAAAGTTAAATGGAACGAATTGGGTACTAAAGCCCTATGTCAATTTTTATGTATAACGATAAAAAACACAATTAAAAACAATTTCAGATCACTTTTTTTCATTTTAATGCAATTTTTTTTTGACAAGACAACATTTTTTCGATGAATCAACTATGGTCCCCTTGGAACGAGCTGTCAAGTAGGAACTTTTCTGTCAAGAAGGACCGCGAGGTTAATTTTTCAAAATTGATTTAAAAATCCATTTTAAACTCTTTGTGGTCGTACAAAGGGTCATTGTACTTAGAAAAATAAGCTTTATCGCTGTAAACAATAATATCAGCAATCTAAGCTTCATTTTAGGACCCAATTGGGTACTAAAGCCCTATGTCAATTCTTATGTAGAACGGTAAAAAACCGTGTAAAAAACACGATTAAAAACCATTTCTAATCACTTTTTTTCATTTTAATGCAAAAAAAATATTGACGAGACAACATTTTTTCGATGGATCAACTATGGTCCCCTTGGAACGAGCTGTCAAGTAGGAACTTTTCTGTCAAGAAGGACCGCGAGGTTAATTTTTCAAAATTGATTTGAAAATCCATTTTAAACTCTTTGTGGTCGTACAAAGAGTCATTGTACTCAGAAAAATAAGCTTTATCGCTGTAAACAATAATATCAGCAATCTAAGCTTCATTTTAGGACCCAATTGTAACTTTTTACACGGCGCACTCTATCAGAACAAACTTATGGTAGTGTGAGAGAGCTACGTGTAGAAAGAGTGATCCCGATGTATCGACTTTTTCTTTCCTTTTTTCTAAACTAAGGGCATCTGCAGCGTTGGAGTGCAAATCAAATTTGCATCCGGCTTATGAATACCGAGATCAAATTTGCCACCTTGAAAAAACTCCATCATCCCCACTGCTAGGGTAACAAATTTGCCACCGAAACAAGCCCAACGCGGGGGGCAAATATGGGTTTTTATCATTTTTTGCTCTCGTTTACCTTCAAAATCAATAATTGTGTGTTGATTCATGCTTAGAAATGCTTGAAGTTTATTCAACTTTTTAATCCTATTGAAAATTTCAAAGAATTTCATTTTTCAAAAATGTCTCACCAAATTTGCTCTTGAGTTTGCCCCCGAGTGTCCCACCGCGCGTAGCAAAGCAGGTATGTATCAAATTTGATCTCAAGTTCATCTGAAGAACAAAAAAAGTGTTGGTACCTGTCGGGTACTCATTTTCTGATACCCGACATTTTCTGATACCCAACAAATTCAAAAATTCAAAAATTCAAAAATTTAAAAATTCAAAAATTCAAAAATTCAAAAATTCAAAAATTCAAAAATTCAAAAATTCAAAAATTCAAAAATTCAAAAATTCAAAAATTCAAAAATTCAAAAATTCAAAAATTCAAAAATTCAAAAATTCAAAATTCAAAAATTCAAAAATTCAAAAATTCAAAAATTCAAAAATTCAAAAATTCAAAAATTCAAAAATTCAAAAATTCAAAAATTCAAAAATTCAAAAATTCAAAAATTCAAAAATTCAAAAATTCAAAAATTCAAAAATTCAAAAATTCAAAAATTCAAAAATTCAAAAATTCAAAAATTCAAAAATTCAAAAATTCAAAAATTCAAAAATTCAAAAATTCAAAAATTCAAAAATTCAAAAATTCAAAAATTCAAAAATTCAAAAATTCAAAAATTCAAAAATTCAAAAATTCAAAAATTCAAAAATTCAAAAATTCAAAAATTCAAAAATTCAAAAATTCAAAAATTCAAAAATTCAAAAATTCAAAAATTCAAAAATTCAAAAATTCAAAAATTCAAAAATTCAAAAATTCAAAAATTCAAAAATTCAAAAATTCAAAAATTCAAAAATTCAAAAATTCAAAAATTCAAAAATTCAAAAATTCAAAAATTCAAAAATTCAAAAATTCAAAAATTCAAAAATTCAAAAATTCAAAAATTCAAAAATTCAAAAATTCAAAAATTCAAAAATTCAAAAATTCAAAAATTCAAAAATTCAAAAATTCAAAAATTCAAAAATTCAAAAATTCAAAAATTCAAAAATTCAAAAATTCAAAAATTCAAAAATTCAAAAATTCAAAAATTCAAAAATTCAAAAATTCAAAAATTCAAAAATTCAAAAATTCAAAAATTCAAAAATTCAAAAATTCAAAAATTCAAAAATTCAAAAATTCAAAAATTCAAAAATTCAAAAATTCAAAAATTCAAAAATTCAAAAATTCAAAAATTCAAAAATTCAAAAATTCAAAAATTCAAAAATTCAAAAATTCAAAAATTCAAAAATTCAAAAATTCAAAAATTCAAAAATTCAAAAATTCAAAAATTCAAAAATTCAAAAATTCAAAAATTCAAAAATTCAAAAATTCAAAAATTCAAAAATTCAAAAATTCAAAAATTCAAAAATTCAAAAATTCAAAAATTCAAAAATTCAAAAATTCAAAAATTCAAAAATTCAAAAATTCAAAAATTCAAAAATTCAAAAATTCAAAAATTCAAAAATTCAAAAATTCAAAAATTCAAAAATTCAAAAATTCAAAAATTCAAAAATTCAAAAATTCAAAAATTCAAAAATTCAAAAATTCAAAATTCAAAAATTCAAAAATTCAAAAATTCAAAAATTCAAAAATTCAAAAATTCAAAAATTCAAAAATTCAAAAATTCAAAAATTCAAAAATTCAAAAATTCAAAAATTCAAAAATTCAAAAATTCAAAAATTCAAAAATTCAAAAATTCAAAAATTCAAAAATTCAAAAATTCAAAAATTCAAAAATTCAAAAATTCAAAAATTCAAAAATTCAAAAATTCAAAAATTCAAAAATTCAAAAATTCAAAAATTCAAAAATTCAAAAATTCAAAAATTCAAAAATTCAAAAATTCAAAAATTCAAAAATTCAAAAATTCAAAAATTCAAAAATTCAAAAATTCAAAAATTCAAAAATTCAAAAATTCAAAAATTCAAAAATTCAAAAATTCAAAAATTCAAAAATTCAAAAATTCAAAAATTCAAAAATTCAAAAATTCAAAAATTCAAAAATTCAAAAATTCAAAAATTCAAAAATTCAAAAATTTAAAAATTTAAAAATTCAAAAATTCAAAAATTCAAAAATTCAAAAATTCAAAAATTCAAAAATTCAAAAATTCAAAAATTCAAAAATTCAAAAATTCAAAAATTCAAAAATTCAAAAATTCAAAAATTCAAAAATTCAAAAATTCAAAAATTCAAAAATTCAAAAATTCAAAAATTCAAAAATTCAAAAATTCAAAAATTCAAAAATTCAAAAATTCAAAAATTCAAAAATTCAAAAATTCAAAAATTCAAAAATTCAAAAATTCAAAAATTCAAAAATTCAAAAATTCAAAAATTCAAAAATTCAAAAATTCAAAAATTCAAAAATTCAAAAATTCAAAAATTCAAAAATTCAAAAATTCAAAAATTCAAAAATTCAAAAATTCAAAAATTAAAAAATTCAAAAATTCAAAAATTCAAAAATTCAAAAATTCAAAAATTCAAAAATTCAAAAATTCAAAAATTCAAAAATTCAAAAATTCAAAAATTCAAAAATTCAAAAATTCAAAAATTCAAAAATTCAAAAATTCAAAAATTCAAAAATTCAAAAATTCAAAAATTCAAAAATTCAAAAATTCAAAAATTCAAAAATTCAAAAATTCAAAAATTCAAAAATTCAAAAATTCAAAAATTCAAAAATTCAAAAATTCAAAAATTCAAAAATTCAAAAATTCAAAAATTTAAAAATATAAAATTTAAAAATTTAAAAATTCAAAAATTCAAAAATTCAAAAATTCAAAAATTCAAAAATTCAAAAATCCAAAAATTCAAAAATTCAAAAATTCAAAAATTCAAAAATTCAAAAATTCAAAAATTCAAATATTCAAATATTCAAATATTCAAATATTCAAATATTCAAATATTCAAATATTCAAATATTCAAATATTCAAAAATTAAAAAAACAGAGAATTCAATATTTTAAAATTCATTTTTTCAGCCTCGATTATCCGAAGTTTCGATTTCCGAAGTTTGATTATCGGAAGGTTTGTATGGGGCTTCGGATAATTGAATCACGAACTTGAGTTGTTGATTGCCTTTTAAAAAACAAAATGCATTTTATCAATATTGCATCACCGCCATTTTAGCCGCCATCTTGGATTTTAAAATTCTACATAATTTTAGCGTAGTTTAGGGATCATACACACAAAGAAAAAATACTCTAAATTTAAAAAAGATCGTTCGTTGGATTAAAAGTTCGCGTTGGTGAATTTTCGTAGAAAGTTCAAACTTTTTAATTTAAAAGTTGGAAAGTTTTTGATACTATCCTGCATTTATAGAACAAAATCGTTGTAAACCTTTATGGTAATAATGAACAATTTTAATACAATAGGTCTAATGCTGGATATAATGAATAAAAGACGGATTTGGCTCACTTTTCATCATAAGCACATATGTTTTGTCAACAAATTTGGCTTTAAGCAACAAAAAAACCTAACAGAAATTTAAACACATTTATTTCCGAAAAAAAATCAGAGAAAACGTTTCAAAAACCCCTGAAAACATAAAAATAATTAAAAAAAAGTTAATTTGATGCAAATTTCCTAAATGGTTGACCGAAACTAAACAATAGATTTGTTTAAAGTTGCTGGTAAAACCACGCATGTTTATTTGAAAAATGTTTTGTTTTTGATTTGTTATTATGATTTATCATTTCAAACTGCAATTATGATGCTTCAGTTAAGTACAATTGACTATAGTTTTGATTAATTATAAATTCTTACGGCTTCAGCATTTTTGGTACTTTTAACATGAAAACAGCTATATTTATACAAATAATTGAAAATCTTCATTTTTAAAGGGTTAAATTAACAAGGGTCCACTTTTGGAAAAGTTTGGATTTTTTCGTCCTTATATTTTTGCTCGAAAATGACCATTTCTTCGATTTATATTAGTAAAGTTCCTTGTAAAGTTCCTTAAACTTACATTATTTCGACGTGCTGAAGTTAAATAACCAGGCAAAAAATGATTAAATAGTTAATTCAATCATAAAATGGAAAATGCTAGTGGCCGTGGCTGATTTCAGATGTCGAACACTTGTCAAAACACTTATTTTTGTGAAAAGGACAATTCAATGTCAGCCAACATTATTTTAAATGATGCTAAAAATGCCAAATAAAAAAAAATGTAGACAACAACACGCTTGAAATTGGGATTTTTTTGATTTTTTCATCAAAACCCCTTCAGAGGGTCCACTTGAGGAAAGGGGTCCTCTAATAGACCACGTACCTCGCCACGTACCCTATTTCTTTTTGAAACCAATTTGAAACACCGAAAAAATGTGTTAATTGAACCTTTTAAAAATAAATCTATAGAAATTGAACTGAATTGGCCTGATTTGAAAATGTGAAAGTGAAACCGAAAGTGGACTAGTACTAGTACTGTTCAGCTGAAAATTAACACCCAAATTCCTGAATTATATAAAATTGGATTCAACGTTTAGAACCCTATTTAGAGAGGAGTTTGATGTAACAAATATAGGCAATCAAACGTCAAAATTACCCCCCACTAGAGGGCGCTGAAACTTGGAATGATGTTTTCATTAAAACCTACAGCGAGTAAATTGGTTTGAAATTTGAAATTGTTTTATTTGATCATAAAATCGACATTATTAGCCAATTGGGTCCTAAAATGGAGCTTAGATTGCTGATATTATTGTTTGCAGCGATAAAGCTTATTTTTCTGAGTACAATGACCCTTTGTACGACCACAAAGAGTTTAAAATGGATTTTTAAATCAATTTTGAAAAATTAACCTCGCGGTCCTTCTTGACAGAAAAGCTCCTACTTGACAGCTCGTTCCAAGGGAACCATAGTTGATCCATCGAAAAAATGTTGTCTTGTCATAAAAATTTTTTGCATTAAAATGAAAAAAAGTGATCAGAAATGGTTTTTAATCGTGTTTTTTACCGTTGTACATAAAAATTGACAAAGGGCTTTAGTACCCAATTATACCATTTTCAGGTAAGAAATAAGTAGCTTAATTGATATAAACACAAATATTTTTGTGATGGCCGATTTAACCTGTTCATTATCTGATTCAAAATAAGGGAATGTTTTAATCAACCAAAACCTAACTAATCAATTGAGAATGTAGATTATTCAAGCGGACAAATAGTTTTTAAAGTCACTTCTACCATAGAAGCAAAGCTCTGCTTGAAAAATGGTAATTGGAATGATTTTCAAAATTAGCAATCTAACCTCATTCTCGAGTTTTCAATCCGGATCTCAGAATTTTCAATGAAAATGGCAACTTAGCAAAAAAATCAAAAAGTCAATCGATAGAACTTTTAATTTCTTACCTCCTGTTAACTTTATTATATTCGAAAAGATCAATTTTCTTTTAAAAAACCTTAAAATTGTTTTCACTTCCCTTTGCACTTATCACGCAAAAACGTAAACGTAACCTTGCACCATAGTTCTCCTACTCGAATGTAGGTGGCGAATCGAGTTTTTAGCTTTGGTTTTGGGGGCCTATTGTTATTTTTAAGATGCCCGCACAAACTTCAAGCATCTTCAGCCGCAGGGATCCCCGGGTCTGCTTTACCGACACACCGCAACGGTATCAAACTGTCAAATTCGCTGTCAAATATTTGCAAGCGCGAGTGCAATAAAACAAAAACGAAGCCGCTTGGTGTTTGAGTGCGCTATTTTACAGTTTTTACGGGAAAATCTTCAAATTTACACTCAAAGTTAGTTAAATTCAAACAGCCCTTTCCTCCCTGCAAGTGCAAAAGTTAGTGATCGGTGCTGAAAGAGCTTATTTCGCTCGTTATTTGAGGCGAACTAGAGAGGTCGTCCCGACAACAAACAAAATCAAAGATGGCAGCGCAGTCCGTAAAAACCGGCTCCGGCTGGCCCCGGAGAACGAGCCAGGGCACGGTGAACCACGACGTGACCAAGCTGACCGCGAACCAGACCACCCTGAACCGGGCCATCAATCTGTAAGTGTTTTGCTTTTCGACTGCTTCAGGTAAATAAAAAGGTTAATTCTCGCAGCTACCCGCTCACAAACTACACATTCGGCACGAAGGAACCGCTGTTCGAGAAGGACCCGTCGGTGCCGGCCCGGTTCCAGCGGATGCGCGACGAGTTCGACAAGATCGGGATGCGCCGCTCGGTGGAGGGCGTGCTGCTGGTGCACGAGCACGGCCTGCCGCACGTTTTGCTGCTGCAGCTCGGGACGACCTTCTTCAAGCTGCCCGGCGGCGAGCTGAGTGCCGGCGAGGACGAGGTCGAGGGACTGAAGCGGCTGCTCACGGAGGTAAGTGGGGGCGGCCTTGTTTTTTTTTGAGGTGGGATTGCTGGTTTTTGAGTGTTTTTGGTAAAACTGTAGCCAAGTTCGTTTTTAAGAGAAGATTGTAAACGAATAGTATTGTGTAAGGCAGCGCGAACTGACTTTGAAACATCACGTTGCAGAGATAAGATTGCGCGGAAGATTGTACTGTAAGCTAAGCTTCTTGAAGAAACGTTTGTAACAAAACACTGGCAAAGCTCTCTAAACTCTGTACAAAAAATGATTGTAAAAATGATTCAGTTAGATTGAGCAAACTCCAGAAACGTTCAAATTGTAATTTTGTAACAAATACTGAGTCTAACTGAATCTACCCATTGAGTTGTGAGCCACAAATTGTAACACTAAATTGTTAATGTTTTTATTTTCTACTTTATCCTATTGTTCTCTTGCACAATTACAAACAAAACACCCACAAAATAACTGTTGTAACTAAACAAAAACACACACAAAACAAACAAACCAAAAACAAATCTCTTTCTAACAACAAAATTGTGTAATCGTCATCGTCAATCGCCGTCTAAAATCAAACAAATTTGTAACGGGCCGACACCGTTAGACCCTCGGCCGGCAGGACGGCGTCAAGCAGGACTGGATAGTGGAGGACACGATCGGCAACTGGTGGCGCCCGAACTTTGAGCCGCCGCAGTATCCGTACATTCCGCCCCACATCACCAAACCGAAGGAGCACAAGCGGCTGTTTCTGGTGCAGCTGCACGAGAAGGGTAATGTTTGCGTTGATATACTTTTCTATATATATTTTATTAGTTTTAAAATCGAAACTCTTTTTATCCACTCTGAATGATTGAACTTATTGAAGAAGCGAGTTCCACTCCCAATCCGACAGGCAGAGACGTTTAGGCTAGACCGAATTGTTCTTCCGTCAATTGTTGCTCTCATGATTGTTGTTGTAAAAGCTATCCTCTGTTTTAATTATGTACATTGACGAGAAGAAACCGTTCTACAAATTAGGAAGTTATTTTAGAGTTACAAAAACAAACTAGCAATTCGACGGCAACATTTCAACAGGGCATCATGTACATTTTGACACTTTCTGGATTATTGCATATTCTGAAAGTACTCCTAATAAGCTACCTTTCCACCAAAAATGAGCAAGAGTTTCTTTCAGTAAAGTCTGTTTAATAATGGTTTTAAATAACGTAACATAAACAAAATATCTGGCAAAACCAGTGCCTGTTCATATAGCCCTGTCAACCCGTCAAATAAAATACTACATGAACCTCGTGATGTTGGCGTCGAATTGTAAATATGTCCCCTTTTTCGTTTCCGTTTTTACGCAACCAATGTGAACTGTAAAAAATCAGCTTTGAAAATATATGTATAAAAAGGCAAAAAAAAGGTTTTATTGAAAAATAAGTTTTTCAAACCGGCGCTAAATTTTCATCAACTTATCATATCTATTCCCGTACTAATACAATTCTGCAATAGGGTCCTAAAAAGCCGTATGTATATTTTTATGTTCCTACAATGGAGCAGTTCTCTCAGATTTCGGTCATTCGATTTTTTTGTATTTTTTAATCCGACTGAAACTTTTTTGGTGCCTTCGGTATGCCCTAAGAAGCCATTTTGCATCATCAGTTTGTCCACATAATTTTCCATACAAATTTGGCAGCTGGTCATACAAACATGATGTATGAAAATTTCAAAAATCTGTATCTTTTAAAGGAATTTTTTTATCGGATCGGATTTTATCGGATATGGACTGCACTGAAAAAAATGATACACTCTAAAAACATTTTTGGTGATTTTTTATTTAACTTTTTGTCACTAAAACTTGATTTGCAAAAAAAACACTATTTTTTATTTTTTTCAGTTTTTGATATGTTTTAGAGGACATCAAATGCCAACTTTTCAGAAATTTCCAGGTTGTGCAAAAAATCTTCATTCAATATTACGCCCTTTTAAAATGTTAGTCTTGGTTTAAAAAAATTGAAAATATTTTTTTTTCGAAAAGATCGGAATGTTTTATATTTTAACATTGAAAATCGGACCATTAGTTGCTGAGATATCGACATTAGAAAATGGTGTGTTGTTTGGGTGGGACTTAGAAAACATCAATTTTCCTGTTTTTAAACCTTTGCTTGGCAATATCTCAGCAACTAAGGGTCGTATCGACAAAGTTCAAAAGTGCAAAATATAGAAAATTTTCTCAGCTTTTCAAAAATATTTTTTTCAAAAGTGGGCAAACATGTGCACTAATTTAAAAAAATGTAAAACTGCGACTATTTAAAAAAAAGTCACCTAAAAATGGATTTAACTTGAAAACACAAACAAAATTTCACTAAAGTACTTTTTGATTGCAAATTTGATTTTACATCGTAAAATGAAGTTAAAAAATTTTTGCGACCAATTTTTCGATTTTTGAAAAAATCAGTATTGATTCAAAAATTCATAACTCGCTCAAAGATTTTTTGCACAACCTGGAAATTTCTGAAAAGTTGGCATTTGATGTCCTCTAAAACAAATAAAAAAATAAAAAAAATTAAATTAAAATTGAAATTAATTGACAAAAAGTTAAATAAAAAATCATCAAATTTTTTTTACCGTGTATCATTTTTTTCAGTGTAGTCCATATCTAACCTACAACTTTGCCCAAGACAACAAATCGATCAAAAAATTCCTTCAAAAGATACAGATTTTTGAATTTTCATACATCATTTTTGTATGGACAGCTGCCAAATTTGTATGGAAAATTATATGGACAAACTGATGATGCAAAATGGGTTCTTTGGGCATACCGAAGGCACCAAAAAAGTTTCAGTCGGATTAAAAAATACAAAAAAAAAAAAAATTAAGAAAAAAGACCGATTGCGTAGAGAACTGCTCAATGGTAGAAAACATGACTAAAAACAGTTTCTGATCACTTTTCGACAAATTTACAAGACAATTTTTTTTTCGATGGATCAACTATGGTCCCCTTGGAACGACAGTCAAGTCAGGTTGTGTCATGAAGGGCCACGATCAAATCAAAAATCAAATTATTCGCTCTACAGCATTGCCTCGTCCCCCGCCCGTGTGGATCAATCGGACCGCGCACTGGACTCACAATCCAGAGGTCGCCGGTTCGAATCCCGCGGCGGGCGCTCTAAAATTCTTTGTGTAAATATAGGTATTCGGCGCCGTCGCTCCGTGCCATACTTTCATACACTTAGGAGCCCAGGGCGGCGAAGTCCTTGTAGATAAAAGGAAGACACTAGTGGTTGGTACTAGCAATGGTGGCCGACAGCTATAAAGTCAACTTCGTTCGCATTGCCTTGGCGTTCTCGATTACGAGATTCCTACTCGAAACTAAGTGTCCGAAGGCTTGATTGTTGAGGCAATGGCAAACCTCTTTTTACACCTTAGCTTCCATCCACCCCGGGATTCGAACTGACGACCTTTGGATTATTAGTCCAACTGCCTACCAGCGACTCCACCGAGGCAGGACCCAGGGAGACGACTCCTACACCTGGAGTGAGCTAACGACCTAACCTTTTTAGGTTAGTCCGGGGCCAACATTTACTTCCCCATCCGACGGAAGGCGTGATCAGACAAATCTCGTCTCGAAAAATGCCACCGGGACCGTCTGGGATCGAACCCAGGCCGACTGGGTGAGAGGCAATCACGCTTACCCCTACACCACGGTCCCGCCCAAGGGCCACGATTTCTGAAAATCTTACTTTGGGACCATCCCCAAACCACGTGGACATTTTTTTGGAAATTTCACCCCCCTTGTGGACAATTGTCCATACAAAAAAAAACTTTTTTGTATGGATCGTGAACAATCGCCATAACCACCCCCCCCCCCCTGCCCTAAAGTGTCCACGTGGTTTATGGATGGTCTCTTTTTAAAATTCTGGAATTCAAATTACAAATCCTTTAATTTTTAAATTCTTCGCTCTTGAATTTTATATTCTTAAATTAATAAATTCCTAAATTCTTAAATACTCAAGTTCATAAATTCACATTTTTTTAAATGCTCTAATTTCAAATTCTTTAATTTTTAAATTCTTAAATTCCTAAATTGTTAAACTGTAAATTTTTAAAATCTTAAATTTTTGATCTCTTAAAATCTTAAGATCTTATATTATTAAGTTTAGAATTTTTTTTCATGCTAAACATTTTTGCAGTCATATACAGTCCAGACTCGGTTATCCGAAATTTCGATTATCCGATGTTCGATTATCCGAAGGTTTGTTTGGGACTTCGGATAATCGAATCACGAACAAAAAAATATGAAAAAATGTTTTTCATTTTCCCCATTTTAGTCAAATTTGAGTTGTTGATTGACTTTTAATAAATTAAATGCATTTTTTTTCAATATTGCATCACCACCATTTTGGCCGCTATCTTGGATTTAAAAGTTCTAAATAATTTTAGCGTAGTTTAGGGGTCATACCTATGCTCAAAAATTAGACAGCGAAAATTTTTTTTTTTGTGATTCGATTATCCGAAGTGAAATTTTTCCGAGGCCTTCGGATAATCGAGTCTGGACTGTAAATATTAGGTCAAAAAGTTTTCTAAGTTATTTTATTTTTTTTTAATTTTTGTTTTGTATTTTAAAATTTATAAATTTCAGATTTTTTTTTAGCAAAAATACGATTTCAGACATTGCAAATTTTGGGAAAGTTTTGTTTTCAATAATAATAATTAAGAACAACAGTTTCACTAAATTTATTAGAGCAATTCTCCACTAAAACCGGAAATAAATTTTATTTGTATTTCTTGATTTGGCTTAAACTTTGTTGGGGCCTTCCTTATGACTAGGATTAGTGAATTTTCAAGCTAAAAAAATAATGCAATTTTCACGGGGTCCACTATTTGAATACACAAAATTTCGCGGTTATTTCACGGAACGTGAAAAATGCTTAAATAACCTAATAAATCTTATGTTAAACAACCGGAAAGATCTTTGTACATTTAATTCTAAATAAAGCAAATAAGCTTGATGATTTTGCAAGCTGAAAACTTCCAGTTTCACGGACCATCAAGTTTCGTTGAAATTTTACGGGTTTAAAAAAAACTACAATGTTTCAGAAAATCGCTGTTTTTAAGAATAAAATAATATTATAAGGCACCAATAAATTCAATCTTGAATAAACCAAGTTTGAATAAACGACGAAAAAAAACTCTTTGCTAATCTGAAAAAAAGGTACACGAAAAAATGCCGATTTTTTTTATTTTTGCCTTCCTCACCCTACTGAGAAAAGGCTATAAAAACACTCGAAAAATGAACTTATTAATTTGACCTCGTAGACCCACCTTCACTTATACATATCGACTCAGAATCATGTTCTGAGCAAATGTCTGTGTGGATGTGTGTAGGTGGGTGGACAAAAAAAATTGTCACTCGATTATCTCCGGACTGGATGCACGGATTTTGACCGTATTAGTCTCATTCGATCTGTCTTGGGGTCCCATAGGTCTCTATTTAAAATCAGCAAGTTTAGTTAAGTACTTCAAAAGTTATGCTAAAAAAATGATTTTGGCGTATGTCCGGAAGATTGTAAAAAGGGTGATTTTTGCAAGAAAACCTATCATGTTATACATTTTAAG
Organism: Culex pipiens pallens; assembly: GCF_016801865.2. Lineage (NCBI taxonomy): Eukaryota > Metazoa > Arthropoda > Insecta > Diptera > Culicidae > Culex > Culex pipiens. The sequence continues at coordinate 15,984,889 of NC_068939.1, forward strand.
AAAGGTATTAAAAAGACCTTTCTAATGAGCTTAGATGACAATCATATCAAAAGTTATTGGCACTTAAGTGTTATTTATACACTTTTTGGAGGTCGGATTTCAGATATTGTGATAGAAATATTGTCTGAATCTTCCATGCGGACTATCGTTGAATAGGTTTTTTATCAGACCTTTGCCGATGAGCCAGAAATATTGGAGGTCTGCGAGCCCTATCAAAAGAAATGAGTAATAAAGTTGATTTGTTAAACATGTTAAGGGGGAATGTTGCTATTCAGGGCTGCGGAGTCGGGTCAAATTTCAAACGACTCCGACTCCAGCTCCGACTCCGGCTTTCTGAGATTAGCCGACTCCGACTCCAACTCCGACTCCGGCTTTCTGAGATTAGCCGACTCCGACTCCGGCTCCGACTCCAGCTTTCAACAAATGGTTGGCTCCGACTCCGACTCCGACTCTACATATTTTTTAATGTTTTAAAAGTTAGTTAACTATTATTTTGAAAACATTGATAATTAGGATTATTTAAATACTCTCAAAGTGAAAAAACGAAAAAGTTGTATACGTAATTGAAACAGATATAAAAAAAAAAAATTTAGTTTTGAAGGCATTTTCAGAAAATAGTTCTGTTAGTAAATTTTGGTTAATTTACTTAACCTTAAATTTGCATTAAATTTATTAGAAGTTAATAAATTAAAACATTGAATTGTCATTTTTCAATGAATCGTTGAACTTCTACGCATAATTGTCCCACCAAGTATTTTCTATCACGAAATCATGAGTTTTACGAAGCATTTTATCTTGTTTACCTGTTTAACTGCAAGAGGATTACAAATAAGGGTGATAACATGTTAACCGGGGTGATTAGGGTCATATAAGGCGAATAGGGAACCTCGGGACAATTATGCGTAGAAACACAGAAATCGATTGAAAAATTTCAATCGCGTTTTGCTCAGTTGCCCTTTTTGAACATGGGATAATTATGCGTAGAACGGCAGCATAATAAGTTTAATTTTAAGTGGTATTGAAACAGAATTTGAAAAGATTTTAATTTTTTTAGACACCTTTGGGGGATGAGGAGTGTCAGTGATTGTCCTCGCTCCATACAAAAACGATTTGTTTTGTATGGAAATTGTCCACGAGGGAGGAAGGGTGGTGCTTGAGATTAAAAAAAAAATGTTCACGTGGTTTATGGATGGACCCGAAGCGATATTTTTGAAAGGGTGATTTTTTTATATTCAAATTGGTTTTGATGGCAATTTTATTTATGAAAAATATCTCTTTGTGATGTAAGCTTTACAGATTCACTACTATTTAAAGAATTTACTGATTTTATCTATGTCTCAACGGTTTACGATGCTAGAACTTATTCTAGAATTTGGATTAAGAGCGAGTTTTTCACCGATGTGAAACAGGTCGTATCGAGGTGCTCCGATTTGGATGAAACTTTCAGCGTTTGTTTGTCTATACATGAGATGAACTCATGCCAAATATGAGCCCTCTACGACAAAGGGAAGTAGGGTAAAACGGGCATTGAAGTTTGAGGTCCAAAACACATGAAAAATCTTAAAATTGCTCGCATTTCCGTAAAACTTCATCAATTCCAACTCTCTTAGATGCATTCGAAAGGTCTTTTGAAGACCTTCAAAATGTGCTATAGACATCCAGGTTTGGTTTGACTTTTTCTCATAGCTTTTCCAAATTACTGTTAAAAATTGATTTTTTTAAAACCTTAATAACTTTTGGCAACAGCCTCAAACACCCATACTCCCATAGGTCAAAAGTTAGAGAATTTCATGGACTATAAGCCTACGGTATTAACTTTTTGGCCAATCGCAGTTTTTCTCATAGGTTTTCGATTTTTCTAGAACAAATATTTTACAACGTTGGTTTTTGCCCTGTATGCCAAGAAGACGGCACTTTTTGCTCTCAATTTTGTCATATTCGGAATCCTCGGTCAATTTCACGTAAGTTAGAAGTATTGAAGTTGTAATTTTGATTTAAAAAATAATTAAATAAAACATTTTTGAAAAAATAAATAGATCTTATTTACCCTATGATCAATACGTCAAATGCTGTATCAAGTAGGCGAAAACTTGTTTACCCCTAATCCGACAAAATTCTAAATAATATTTTAATTAATTCTAAATGGCATTTTTTCCAATCAAATTCAAAATTCCAACACATCAATCTAATGTAAAATTTTCTGAGGATTCCGAATATGTCAAAATTGAGACCAAAAAGTGCCGCTATGGAGGCCTACAGAGCAAAAACTAACGTTGTCAAATGTTTGTTCTAGAAAAATCGAAAAACTATGAGAAAAACTGCGATTGGCCAAAAAGTTAATACCGTAGGCTTATAGTCCATGAAATTTCCTAACTTTTGACCTATGGGAGTATGGGTGTTGGAGGCTGTTGCCAAAAGTTATTAAGGTTTTAAAAAAATCAATTTTTAACAGTAATTTGCAAAAGCTATGAGAAAAAGTCAAACCAATCCTGGATGTCTATAGCACATTTTGAAGGGCTTCAAAAGACCTTTCGAATGCATCTAAGAGAGTTGGAATTGATGAAGTTTTACGGAAATGCGAGCAATTTTAAGATTTTTCATGTGTTTTGGACCTCAAACTTCAATGCCCGTTTTACCCCACTTCCCTTTGTCGTAGAGGGCTCATATTTGGCATGAGTTCATCTCATGTATAGACAAACAAACGCTGAAAGTTTCATCCAAATCGGAGCACCTCGATACGACCTCTAGAACAAACCAAGCAGAATCTACAAATACTGCCTCTTAATTTTAAATATCTGGTTTATTTGATTATGCCCCATTCGCGCGGGCTCCTTACAACCTCCGGTTATAACCAGTTTTAAAACCTCAGCTGTCATTGTTGTTTACGTTATCAAACCGGAGCCCGTGCAAATGGGGTATTACAATAGATAAGAAATAATGCTATTTAAATACTCTATTGTTTGCTGTAAACCCAATCAGGGTTGCTATAATGGAAATTCAACTAATTGTTACAGCAAAGAAGCAAATTGATTAGAATGCTATTGTGATGTAAAACTCTGCTTTAACCGTCAGTTTACTGTTGTATCCTTAAAAATGTAGTTTACATTCGAATAAGGCAGTTTCAGGGCATTCTACTTCTAGTTTTTTGTAGGTTAGTTTCAACCAATTGTTTTTAATTGTAATATTCACGCAGTTTGTTATTGTGAATATCTTCCAAAATGTATTGTTCAGAGCTGTTATCCTCATAATGTTATATTTTAAAAGGACGAATGTTGTTCCTTTTTTAATAAAAGTTATTGTCAATTATGTATTCAACAAACATATTGTAATTACACTGTGATTGTATAACTCTTTCTGAAAGCATATATTTTTCATACCAATGTACACACTGTTAGGCAAATATATTAATATAAAAAAAAAATCATGAGAAACGCCTTTCGATCCTGTCTCCATGTTTGAAAGTAGAACAAAATGTCCAGTCCTTGTTCTAACAACATTTTTTTCCTATCTTCCCAAAAAAAAAAAAAACAATAAAATCACAGCTCTTTTTGCCGTACCGAAAAACTACAAGCTAGTGGCCGCCCCGCTGTTTGAGCTGTACGACAATTCGCAAGGGTACGGACCGATCATTTCGTCCCTGCCGCAGGCCCTGTGCCGGTAAGTTTGACCCTCCCCCATCTCAATTGTCCTTCATTTAACTAACATTTGTTTCGCTCCATTGCAGATTCAACTTCATCTACATGTAAGGCTCGACCGGTGAAGAGTGACGAAAAAGTGACGACCACATTCGCCGGGCTCCTCCGGAAAAAAGGTAGGCCCAGTCGCTGAAGAAGTTGCTTCCTTTTTAATGTCCATGAACAACAAACAACCCAACCAACAATTTTTCACTCACACACTTAGCAAGAACTAACGCTGATTAAAACAAACTTCATTTAGACGCGTAGAATTATGAGAGAGAGAGAGAGATCACGAATTAAACAAAAAAAAGTCAAACCCAATTGTAAAAAGAGAATACGATTCTAAGTCCTTTATTAGACGATAATGAGAAATTTCCCTTCAAAAATCAAACAATAGCTTTTTACGGAAGATTTTGTCAAGTTTATTATTGCACAATTCACGGGGTAAAATCTCTAATTATTCATATCATAAAGTGGAAAACACGCGGGCACACACAAAGGTTCGTTTGACTAGAGTGTTTGGAGACAATCTTTGCGTTAAAATCTACATGTATCGATAGAGTTTTATAATATTGTTATAAATAGACTTGTGTTTTTCAAAAATATATATGAAACCAGTGCTACCAAATCCGCACACGCACTAAATCCTACTTATTCTGCTGCTGCTGCTGCTGTTCGTCGTCAAACACGTAAATGTACGGGTTGTTCTCGATCGTCAGGATGTCCTTCTCCAGCTCCTTGAGGCCCTTTTCCAGCTTGGCTTTGCGGATCATCTTCGGCACGGTGTCGATCAGCAGCGGCAGGCTCTGGTACTCGCGCTGCAGATTTTCCCAGTTTTTCTTCAGGCCCTGTTGGGAAAGAGATGTTTTGTTATCGAGCTCATTTGGAAATAAGTTGTTTATGAATTTTTATACATTAAATTTTATAACTCTCAGAATTTGATCAGATTCAACAGTTCTGAAATTTTGAAAATACTAATGGTAAATTTTCGAATTTTAATAATTTCAAATTCTTATATTTTTAGACATTCGAATTCTGTTCAAATTAAACTACTAAAAACCGAAAATTTTGCATTAGAATTTAAAAATTTCAAAACCATAGAATTTTAAATTTCCAAATTTTGAAATCTGATCAATTTGACAATTAAATTTTAAAAATTTGGAAATTTTTGAAAATTTTGAAACATCCGAAAATAGCTCCTAAAAATTCAAACAAATCTAAAAATTAAAAAAACCAATCTGAAAATTAAAAAAAAAACTATTTAAAAAAATCAGAAACTTTTAAAAATTCTAACAATTCTAAAAATTCAAAAATTCGGAAAATTCTATGAATTTTAAAAATTCTGAAAAATTTGAAATTTATAAAAAAAATAATATTCTGAAAATTTTAAAAATCCGGAAAATTCTAAAAAAAAGATTTTTTTTTTTATTGCGCATTTTGCACTTTACTAGAGTCTTGCGCAATTATTTTCATCACAGTATTTTTTCATCACAGTGATGACGATGATATCCGTTGCTATGGCAGGCTGTTTATTTATTTGTTTATTTTTGGAAGTTCAGAAAGCTCGTCCAGCTCAGAAAAAGTGTTTGGACCGGCTAAGTGGAGGGACTACGACTTGTTTCGACTGTGAAATCGTGGTCTTCGGTACCGGGATGCTGCGGTGTTGCGCAGGGATCTTGACTTACGGCGAATCTTTGTATTTTTGCTGGGCGGATGGTGGATAACCAGCGAACGTCTTCACTACTTGTTGGATCGGTACAACATCCGGCTGATCCGGCGCTGAAGGCCAGTAATTATCGTCCTCTATGGCCCTGGGGAAGGGGATGGGAAGGTGACAGACGGCGGAGCAGAAGCAGCTGCCCGGGATTCAAGCTACCCATGCGGATCAATTCGTGATAGACAGATGTCCGGAGTTTCGCCATCGGAGAGGGCGATTTGTTATCATTGGCTACCCTGGAGTTTGTTCAACCTTTTTACCAATGCTATTTAGGACATGTAATCCTGTCTAATAAAGTCTTTCGAAAAAAATGTTCTTCCCGGTTCTACCATAAATACGGTAGTTACACCCAAAATTCCGAGTCGAGAGAATCGTTACCTCAAAATTTATTGAGGGCTCAGAGCCAAAATCGAGAGAATAATTTTATCAACTCACACCACCATAACAAATGAGTTCATTCGTTAATTGACGCAATAAATCGACATCTGACCACTCCTTAGCCACCAAGCTGTGGTGGCCGAGGCAGTAAAGACCATGGGTTAGTATGTCAAAGGTCTACGGTTCGATTCCCGTAGTCGACACTTTTGGTTTTTTGTTTTGACGGATGAACTTTTTTTGCAAATGAACCTCGAGAGGATAATTCTTTCACCCATCTCGAGCTGTATTCTCTGTGTCCGTAAATGGTAACACTATTCTTTCGTCTCGATGCCATTATTCTCTCGGACAACCGCTGCCCAGTTTTGGGTGTAAGAGTATTTAGTACTGTTTTACTGAAAAATAAAAAAAAAGGCTTCTTTCGTCTACCATCCATTGGTTTTTAGCCAGGTTTTCAGCCAATTCATGGCCTCGGGCCGTGAGAATAATGGTACCGTTTACTGACTCATTGAACATAGCTCGAGATGGTCGATAGAATTATGCCCTCGAACTCATTAGAAAAAAATAATCCACCAAAAAACCCAACAGTGGCAACCACAAGAATCGATCCAGGAACCTTTAACAGACCATCTCAATGACTTATCTGCCTCGGCCACCACAGCTTGATGACTAGATTGTGGTCAGAAGTCGATGTAGTACACTTGTTTTGTTTTGATGGTGTGATGGAAATTCGGTTTGCCAACTGTGATGAAAATTTTCCCGCAGCACTCTACTGAGGTGCAAAGTGCGCAAAGTTGACAGTTCTCAGTCCTGCAAAGCAGTGTGATGAAAAAATCTAGGCCTAGCACGATTGACACAAAACTCTAGAAATTGCTGCAAGGCGCAATAAAAATTTGCACATTTTGAGAATAAGAAAAATAAAACTAAAATTCTAAAATTCTAAACTTAAAAAAAGCAATAATTTTAATTTTTTATAGATTCAATTTTATAACTCTCAGAATTTGATCAGATTTAACAGTTCTGAAATTTTGAAAATGCTAATGCTAATAATTTCAAATTCTCATATCCATAGATTTTAACAGTTTCCTATTATCAAATTCTTATATCTTTTGACATTCAAATTCTCTTCAAATTAAACTACTAAAATCCGAAAATTTTGCATTAGAATTCAAAAATTTCAAAACTATAGAATTTCAAAAGTCAGAATTTTTAAATCTGATTATATTGACAATTAAATTAGAAAATTTGCAAATTTCGAAAAATTCTGAAAATTTTGAAATTTTAGAAAATTCTGAAACATCTGAAAAAACCAAACTTCTAAAAATTTTAACAATTCTTAAAATTTAAAAATCTGAAAATTTTAAAAATTTCAATGATTTTGGAAATTCTATTTTTTTTAAATTCTGAAACTAAAAAATCTAAAAATTCAGAAAATTCTATGACTTTTGTAAATTCAAAAAAATCCGAAAATTCTAAAATTCATAAATATATTCATATATTCATAAAATTCATAAATTTTAAATCTTGGAAATTCCAGAAAGTTGGAATATTCTCAAAATTCTGAAAATTCTGAATATTCTCAAAATTCAGTTGATTCTGAATATTTTAATAATTCTGAACATTCTAAAAATTCTAAAAAAAATATAAATTTAAAAAAATCCAAAAATAAAAAAAAAATCAATAACTTCTACACATTTTAAAAATATTCGAAATTTTTAAATTGCAGGAAAAATAAATTTATTTAAAGATTTTAAGAATGAAAAATTGGAGAATACTTCTTAAAATTCTAATACTTTTAAATTTCTGAAAATTTGAAAAAAAAATTCTGTTTTTTTTTATTTTGGAAATTTTTAAACTTTTTACAAATCTAAAATTTATAAAAAAAATGAAATTCTAAACGTCTGAAAATTCTGTGAACTCTAAAAATTCTGAACGTTCTAACAAATTAGAAAATTCTAACAATTCTAAAAACTCTAAAAATTCTAAAAATTCTTAAAAATTAAAAATATTCTGAAAATTCTAAAAATAATCCCAAAATTCTTATTTTTCAGAAATTTTGAGCATTCTTTTAATTTTGAGAATTTTTAAAATTGAAAAAATAAATTTCATGCTCATATGTTTTATTATTTTTCTTATCTTTGATTTTATTTTCTTCTGATAATTTTTCTACCCAAATACCCAAAAATTCTAAAAAATCTAATTATTAAAGATTTAATTATTATTAAATGAAATTATTAAAGTTTTTTAATTATTAATTTGTTTTAAATTCCTAAATTATACTATTTTCAAAAATTCTTATTTTTTTTTTAAATTCTTGAATTTGTTAAGATTTTTTTATTTTCTTTAAAAAAATATTGAAATGCTTTTAATTCTAAATATTGTCAAATTCTGAAAAATTCTAAAAAAAATTTAAATTCAAAAAATTAAAAAAAAATCAAAAAGGAAATTAAAATTATTAACAAATTCAAAAAAATTGGAAAAATCTACAAAATCTTAAAATTCTGCAAAATTTTAAATTCTATAAATTCCAAAAATTGAAGATTCTAAAAATTCAGTACAGTCATCCCACATATTCGGAACACTCACAAATTCGGAACACTTTTATGATAATTTGTCAGTAGCATGCCAAAAGTAGCTTTTCTGTCGACCTTACTATTTTTAGAACCTTCATTTGGACATTATCTTGCTATTTCACTAGTAAAAGTAGTACTTTTTGAACTAAAACTTCATTCCAAGACTATTTTGTCTAGAGCAGCAAAACACTGCCTCTAAATGGCCTGTTTCATAATTGTGGGATGTTATTGTGCCTCCCACAATTGTGGAACACCTGAATTTTACTGATATTTTCACAAAAAAAGTTATCAACACATGTATAAAACATCACTAAGCTTGAGTTTTATTGGTATCAATGTGTGAAATCATTATTTGGTAATAAATATGTACTCCTGGAGAGATCCAAAGTTTGTTTACATTCGTAAGAAAAAAGTGTTCCAAATTTTTTTTGGATTTCAAGGGTCAAAGTAATTCTTCAAAAACTTCATATAAAGGTTAAAATTTGCAGATGTTCGATACAGCATTCGAAAGATCGCAAGAAAAGCTTTCAAATGAAGGTAAAAGCGAATCATTAAGTTGAATTATCGATTTGCTATGATTTTTTGAACATTGGCCGATCTGGAAACCGTTCCAAATATGTGGGATGACTGTAAATTTTAATTGTAAAAGTTTTAAAACTTTAAGTCAAAAGATCAAAATACTCTGATTTTTTTTTAAATTCCAAAATTCTGAAAAAAATCTAAAATTTCTGAAAATTCTAAACATTGTGTAAATTGTTTAATTTAAAGTTTAATTCAAAAAGATTAAAAAAAATCAAATTGTAATATAAAAAAATTCAGAAAAATAAAAAAAAACAAATATTCTAAGATTTAGAAATTTCAAAATTTTGAGATTCTAAAGCTCAAACATTCTAAACATAAAAAAACTTTCATTTCATTGATTTTCAAAATTTTAAGATTCTTATACCAAAAAATCAACAAAAAACCAATCTTTAAATTTTCTAATTCTAAGATTCTAAGATATAATTCTAAAATTGTATAGCTCCAAAATTGTGCAATTCAGAAATTAATTCTGAGATTCCAAAACTTAAAAATTCTATTATTTTAAAAATCTATAATTCTAAAACTTAAACATGCTACAACTTAAAAATGTTCAAACTCTAAAATGCTTAATTTCCAATTTTTGTAAATTCTTCAAATTCTCAAATTAAAAAAATCTGAAATTGTAAAAAAAATAAATTCCATTTTTTATTTTACAATTTTGAAATCACAAAATTTAAATTCAACGATTTTAAAATTTTATAACTCTAAAATAATAAAGTTATAAATTATGAAATCAAAGTTTGAACAAACAGGATTGTATATAAATGAAAACTCAAAAACCAAATTCCAATTTCAAATTTAAAGATCAAAGAATAAAAATTCTGATATTCAAAAATTAAAAATAAAAAAAAACATAAATTCCAACATTCTGTGATTTTAAAATTTCAAAATTTTGAGATTCTAAAGCTACAAAATTTTAAATACAGAAATATCTCTAAATTCATTGAATTCTAAATTTCTGTTATTCTAAAATTCTTAGATTCGTAATCTTAAAAAATCTACAATTATAAAGTTGAAAAAACATTAAAATTCTATAATTCATATAAGACTAAAAAAATATTAAATTTTTAATTCTAAAATTGAAAAAAAAACAATCCTGATTTCAAATCATATTTAGAATTTCAAAATGAAAATTCAAAAACGTTCCTAAATTGTAAAATTCTAAACATTTTATACGTCAAAAATTCCAAAAATTCAAAATGCAAAAATTCGACAAATTTACAATGCTTTAGATTGTATCATTCTAAAATTATTAACTCAAAAAATCCTTACATAAATCAAATTCTATAATTCTAAAATATTCTAATTTAAAAATTGTGCAGGTCTAATTTTGTAAAATTCTATGATCCTCAAATGACAAAAAATCTAAAAGAAATTATTATTCTTCAACTGTAGAAAAATAATTCCTTTTTTATACAATTTAGAAATTGTACAGTTTTTAAATTCTAAAATTATAAGATCAATGGTCCAAAATTTCAATTCTATAAACCTGTTTCGGTAGAGTCGCTGGTCAGCAGTTCGACTAACCGTCCAATGGTCGTCAGTTCGATCCCCAATTTGATTTGATTTCAAGAATCGTATTCAACGAATGTTTCCAGAATAAAAAAGAGCAATTCGTTGCAAATTTCGATTTAATCAGCACTCTTAGTATTTATCCAACTCGGTTGGGCGCAGATAAAAATTGACTCACCTTCAGCAGCTCCAGCCGCTCCTCCTGCGAGATCGCCTCGCAGCGGGCCTTCTCGTCGGCGCTCTGCTCGACCGTGCGCTTGCTGGCCGCCTCCAGGTCCTTCTTGCGCCGCTCCAGATAGCCCGGCACCTTGCCGTACTTGGGTTGGCACTTGTACACCGGCAGCAGGCCGGACTTTTCCAGATCGTGAAAGTCGCCCTTGCGGGTGTCCGCGTACCGGGACCGAACCTTCTTCGGGCTCGTGTTGACCACCTTGCGGATGTTTTCGACCTTGAAGTCGACGCACTTGGGGGTGATCGCCGTGGCCTTGGCCACTTCGTCCTTTTTTGGAACGGGCGGTTTGTGGTTGGCGGGACCGCAGAGTCGCACCGGAGCGGATTTGGTCGCGCGGTACCGGACGCCGCAGTTCTTCTTGAGGAATTCGTCGGGTTTTTGGGGCGGGACCTTGGCGTAGCCCATCGTCCGGTGGGCATCCTTGCAGGATTTGGTCTCACGGCGGACCTGGTGCTCGAACCGGGAGTGGTAGAGTGGGGGCTTCGGTGGCCGTTCCGGTGGTTTCTTCTCCACGTTGTAGATGTTCTCGTTGTGGTAGTAGATGTTGATGACGGACATTCTCTTTTTTTTGTGGTCCGGAACCGGAACACCGGAAAACTCCTTCCGAGAGGACGGGCGAGAAAACTCTGGACTTTTCTGAGGCAGCTGCTTCTGAAGGGATTTTGTGTCAGACTATTTGGCAGCGATAAACAACGCACAGCAGGCCGTTGCAGTGCAGTGGCGGATCGTAGCAACCGCGTGGAAGGCCTGCTCCGTGACAACGTGGCCTTCACATAGATATTTTGGCGCGGGTTTTGCCTTTTTCAGCGCATGTGCCAAGGCTTGACCTGCTTGGATGGAGCGAGAATGTGGAGCAAGGGCAACCATTTTTTAGATGCTTTAAAAAAGTGTTTATTTCTAGGCAAGTTTCAATGTTACTTAAAAAATTGTGTTCAAATTTATTCCACCGACGGGTACGGGCTTCTCGGACAGGACGGACAGTTCGGGACGCAGCGACCCTCGTCGTTGCGGTGGTATCCCTCGATGCACCGGCAGTGGCACGATCTGCCACAGGGCTTCTCGTGGGAGCACGGCTTGGGGCAGTCGTATCCGCACGGGACACGGACCTCGTACTTGCCGCAACACTCCGATGGAGCGCAGTTGACGGCGGCGATGGCCACGGCCAGCACCAGAAGAGCAACGGTAACCTTCATGTTGACAGAGAGTGTTGAGTTGAATTCTTCAAGTCTTTGAACTGCAAGCTCAGCTGCTTTTGATAACTTGAAGGCGGTGCAGTTTGGTATTTATACCTTACAGGTAGAGTGGACACACGTGCCGCCAGTCTTTGTCGATGCATAAAAAATGCACTTCCCCGTGCACAGTTTTGCCGATTGATTAGCACCAATGGGCTATAAGTTCTACGTGTCCAATCTGGTGTCACTCTATGACGCAGGAGTCAGCGTTAAGGAAGCATACTTCTCAAACGATAACATTAAACATAATATATAGGGGCAGGGGGGCAGAATGTGCCACCCTTGGTTTTGGGCTTTAGAATGGATTTAAACCAACTGTAAGGCAAGGGTCTTATAACTGACGTAAAATAACATCACCACACCGAAAACCATGTTTGAATTCATTGTATTTTTCGAATTATAAGCAAAAATGTAAATTTATTGACAAAACCACGCAAATGTTGTTTATTTCGAGGTTTTTAAATAAGCTTTCTCCAAGGTTAGATTGTTTGAAAAAGTTTGTTCAATGTTTATAATGCTACCAGGTAATCAAACAACAACGGAACCTCAAATCAATTTAGAGGCTTGGTGGTGGAAGTGTTAAATTAAAATCCACTTGGGGGCAGAATGGACCACCCTTTTCCTGCCTTATAAAAACAATCAAAAGTTATGAAATTTTGGTTAAATGGATTATGTCGCTCCTGGTAGGTTCACGAATCACATTTAATGCAACATTAGTTTATTTTTTAGTTGTTTTGATGCTAATTTGTAAAAATAGTATCTTATTTCAACATATTAAAACTATTTTCAAAAATGTTTGTTTTGGTAAGTGACTGTTTTCATAAAAGTGGTCTAACTTCATGGAAACTATGTTAGAAAGGTCCCTTAAGTCATTTCTTATCTCCCTTCAACGTTTTATTAGACAAAATGGCTTGTTTCTAGGGTGGCCCATTCTGCCCGCACCCAGGAAAAGTAGCCGAAAAAAACTTTTTTCCAAAAAACACAAACTGAGTGATTTTTAAAGTCAAATTTTCATGTATTTTGTCAATAAATCGTTTAAATCAAAAAAATGTTGAAAAGTGTTACTTTTTGAAACAAGTGCTGAAAAGTTCAAATTTTCAGCACCCATTTGAGTGCTGAAAAGTAGAACTTTTCAGCATTTATTTTGAAAAGTGTTGCTATTTGATTCTGTTATTTTTGGTACAGAAAAGTAGGCTATTTCGTCGTTCAAGAATGACAGGAAAAGTAAGTAGTTTCACGACAGAATTGCAAAAAGTACTTTTCAGCATCCTTTTGCAGCACCTACTAAAAAAAATAAGTTCAACTTGTGGCAATTTTTTTTTCAGCACTCGAAAATCTTCTTGGATAAGGCCTTTGTAAATTTCATTCCTAGTTTCCCCAATTTGAGTCTTGACCACATCGAAAGTTGGACTGGAAATTTGAAATTCATTTTGTTGTCGGGTAACGCGTCGGTTGACCTTGATTTTGTTAAGTTATAGTATGGTATAGAGATAGGAAGGAACGCGGTATAGAAAAGTTGCGCATTTTTTTTCGAGAATTCCCTGAATAACAAAAATTCAGAAATTTAAAACAATCTAAAACTCTAAAATTTTGAAGTATTGAAATTCTTGAAATAAATTTTAAAATTTACTAATCCTCCACCTCTCAAATTCTTGAATTCCTAAATATAAAAATCCTCAAATTCCTTAATTCTACAATTCTGAAATGCTTAAATTCTCAAATTCTTAATTTCGGAATTTATATTTTTTTTCAAATTTCTAATTCTGAAAAAGCCATTTTTCCGCCATCCTCAATTTGAAAATATATGCATTTTAGGAATCATAAATTTAAGTTAAAAACTAAAATTTAGAGAATTATGACGAGTACTACGGGGAATAGAGTACGAACTGTTTTTAAATTTGTCAAATTCTTAAATTGTCGTATTTTTTATTTTTAGGTTTTAAATTTTTATTTACTAATTTGTTAACTTTGAATTGATTTCGAAATTATAATTTCTTAGATTTTTTTAATCAAACAACAAAATTTCAAATATTTTACAATGCTTCGTTAAATATTAGAAATTTTGATGTTTGTACTTTAATAGAATTCATTATTTTTTTATTTTATTTTTTTTTGTATTTGTAAATCATAATTTTTTTTATTTTTTTTTGGTTATTGTTGTATGTTTGAATTTGATTGATTGTTTTTTTCATGCTATTTGTACATTTTTATTTTTTTTATTTCCCAATTTTCAAATATTTGTTTTTTTTTATATGACAAATACATATTTTTGAAATCTTATTCAATTTCTGAATTTGGGACCATCCATAAACGACGTGGACAGCCCCCCCCCCTCGTGGGCAATTGTCCATACAAAAAAAAACTTTTTTGTACGGATCGTGGACAATCGCCATACACCTCCCCCCCCCCCCTAAAGTGTCCACATGGTTTATGGATGGTCCCTTTCTAAATTTCTTTTATTGCAAATTTTTGAGTTGGACTATCACTTTTTTTTCATTTTCTGCTAGAAAATTTAATCATTTGATTTGATCACTTTGATTCATTCACTCATTCATTTGATTTGATCATTTTGATTCATTCATTCAGTGCATCGAATACAACATAAAAGTCGCATTCAAATAAGCAAATCCAAAATACAGTCATGCCTCGGTTGAGCACCGCATATGGGATGCAAAACCGAGACGTGCATAACTGAAATACAGAGCTTAGGGAGCCTTCTTTCATTAAGTAACGCAGTTGGAGGGAGAGGTCGAAGGCCTTGTTACGCTCCATACAAAAAAATTAAAATTTAATAAACATTAAAAACGTATTTTTCCCGAAAATGCATTTTTTCTCGAAGAAAAAACTAAAAAAATATTGTTGTTGTGATACGGGTATGAAATGATCGTAATTTTTTAATACATTTCGAAAGTAATAACACACATTTTTAAATTACTCGAAATTTTCACAAAGCTACATATTTTCGGGAAAAATACTTAAAATTTTATTATTTTACAATATGGGTATCAAATGATCGGAAATTTCTCACACATTTCGATAGTAATAATTATTTGTAAAACACTGAAAATTTTAACAAAACTACGTATTTCTGAAAAAAATACTTAAAATTTTGTTTTCTAACAAAGTGTCTTTAAAATAGTTGCAAATTTTTCCCAAATTTTGATGATGTTTTTCAAATGCTCGAAATTTCCACAAAACTTCGTACTTTTGAAAAATAATCAAAATTTCAGTTTTATTTATATGGGTATCATGATTGGTTTTTTTAGTAAAAAGCTGAAATTTTGATTATTATTTAAAAAAAATAGTTTGTTAAAAATGTTGCGTAATATTCAATGTTTGGCCTTTTTAAAATGTTAGTCATGATTTAAAAAAAAATCAAAATACTTTTTTCGAAAAGATCGGGAAATTTCACGAATGTTTCATGTTTTAACATTGAAAATCGGACGCGGGAGCGGCCGTTGCTGACTGGTTACGGTGTTCGCTTTGTAAGCGAATGGTTCTGGGTTCGATGCCCATCTGCTCCCAACGAGAATGTTAAGAACACATTAATTTGAAATGATGAATATGAACGAAAAATCCAAGCCGCTCGAGGCGGGGTTCGATCCTCCGTCCTCTGAATTGGTAAGCAAAAATACTAACCATTAGGCCTTGACGACTTGGTGAGCGTGGACTGGAATTAGGAATACTGTTACAGAGAGCGAGTTGTGGCGCTATAACCACGGCAAAATAGTGTTCAGGGCATTCGTGGAAATACAATGTCCCATCCCAGAGGGTCCCGGAGTACCAAACATTCTTAGCATGGTGCTCCCAACGAATACAACCAAAATCTCGGAGCGTATGGTGGTGTGTCCCCACGCTTCTTCCTCCCCTGTCGATTCAGAATTGTGTTATTGTGCGAACACTCAGTGCTCAAACTCAACCCAATTACGAATCATCTCTGCGATACGGCTTTACGCAGTAGGCCTGGCCGCTTTAACGCTTGTGATGTTTCAATGCATTTCAATGCAATGGCGCACTACAAATGTTAATAAATGACAAGAAGAGTGCTAGGCGTCATCTTAACCTAAGGCACTCTCCAGGATCCCTTCGAAAGAT
Organism: Culex pipiens pallens; assembly: GCF_016801865.2. Taxonomy (NCBI): domain Eukaryota; kingdom Metazoa; phylum Arthropoda; class Insecta; order Diptera; family Culicidae; genus Culex; species Culex pipiens. The sequence goes on from NC_068939.1 coordinate 16,000,884, forward strand.
TGGCTGCGCTAGGGTCTGATTAGATTAGATTAGATTAACATTGAAAATCGGACGCTTAGTTGCTGAGATATCGTCTTTAGAAAATGGTGGGTTATTTTGGTGAGATTATGAAAACTTCAATTTTTGTGTTTCTTTTTCTTAAAGCGGCTCTATCTCAGCAACCTGAGGTCCAATCTTCAATGTCTCTTAGACAATTTTATAGCAAATTTTCTGAACTTAAAAAAAAGAAAATTAGAAATGGTCACTTATGGTTACTATTTTTAAAAATTGAAAAACTGCAAATATTTTGCAAAAATCAAACTTTCGGTGGCTATATCTTGAAAACAGAACCTTTTATCAAAAAATCTTTAAAGTACTTTTCGATTGCAAATTCAATTTTGCATTAAAAAATAATGTCAAATTTGTTTTTGCATGGAACTTCAATTGTTTCCAAAAATCACATTGTTTTTCAAAAATTCATAACTCGGCGGAGATTATTTGACCACGTTTCTCTATGTCTCAAAAGTTGCGGGTATGTCCTTTAAGACTTATAAAAAAATCTCGAAAATCAAAAAATACGTATTTTGGGAAATTGAGTTTTTGTGAAAAAAAATCGGCAGTTTTTTTCCGTGTACCTATTTTTTTTCTCAGCAGTCCTCAACAATACCTACAACTTTGCCGAAGACACAAAATTGATCAGAAAATTCATTCAAAAGTTACAGTTATTCGAATATTTACGTACCATTTTTGTATAGACAGCTGCCAAAATTGTATGGAGACTTGTATGGATGAACCAATGACACAAAATAGCTTCTTTGGTCATAGGGAAAGCCCCCATAAAGTTTGAGCCAAATAAAAAAATACAAACAAAAACCATTTTTGGTTTTGGTAGAGAATTGCTCATTATTAATTCAATACCCAGTCAACCATTCAAGTTTGGCTGAAATGGGGTCGCAGAACTCGAATTTAAAAACAAAAAAATAAAAAATAAACAAAAAATCCCATACAAACAACCTTCGGATAATCGAAACTTTGGACAATCGAGGCTTATCCAATCAAGTCTGAACTGTACAGTAAAAAAATTTTTTTTTGTATTTCACAAAAAAATATTATTACTATCGAAATGTAAGAAAAAAACGCTACTTAATCCACCCTTAGGTGGTTGGTGCCTTCCTCTCATTCAAAGGGTAATGCTATCCAAAATAGACACGCTCGTGGGAAGGTCTTTAAATTACCTATCCAAAGATAGGTCGCATGATATATTTGGAATACGTTTTCATCTAAATATCTGAGAACTAGCCTCCAAAAAGTGTATAAATAACTCTTAAGTGCTTATAACTTTTGATAGGGTTGTCAGATCTTCAATGTATTGGTCGCGTTGGAAAGGTCTTTTAAACATGTATAACATCCTGGGGTTTCTTACAAAAACCACCCTTTTTACAATCTTCCGGACTTTAGTCAAAATCGTTTAGTTAGCATAACTTTTGAAGTACTTTACTAAACTTCATAATTTTCAATAGGGACTTATGGGACCCCAAGACGAATCGAATGAGACCAAAACGGTCCAAATCGGTTAAGCCAGTGCTGAGATAATCGAGTGCATATTTTTTGGTGCACAGACCCACATCCCTACACACACACACACACACACAGACATTTGCTCAGAATTCGATTCTGAGTCGATAGGTATACATGAAGGTGGGTCTAGGAGGTCTTATTGAGAAGTTCAGTTTTCGAGTGATTTTATAGCCTTTCCTCAGTAAGGTGAGGAAGGCAAAAACCGATTATTTTATACCCATATTGAAAAAATCGAAATTTTGAGTATTTTTTCCCAAAGACATATGTTATTGAACATTTTAGTTATTTAAAAAAAATGCGTTAATACCTTCGAAATGAATAAAAAAAATCCCGATCATTTGATACGCATATTGTAAAATATTGAAATTTTGGATATTTTCTTAAAAAATACGTTGTTTTCTGAAAATTTTGAATATTTTCAAAAAAAAAAAATGTTGCTTTCGAAATGTATGACAAAATCCCGATCATTTGATTGATTGTTAAAACATAAGTTTTTAGTTTTTTTTTTGAAAATACGTACCGATCATTTGATACCCAATTAACAATTTTCAAAGAACAGGAAAAATACGTATTTTTGTGAAAATTTTCATGTAATTATCACTGCAGTGGATGGGTGATATCATCCCGATTTTTAAAGTTTTGATGATTTTTCTTAGGATTGTACTGCCCCTGTTCGCATAAACGGGTCGTCTTTAACCGAGGCAGCTGAACGAATCATAATCGGGGCAAAAGCAAAGTAATCCACTTTAACGACCCCCGGGTCTTTTGTGGTCTCTGTTGCAAGTTTCTGCTCATTTCTAGGCGTCCGAAGGTTATTTGTGGTGAGTCATCCAAAACCTCTTTTACGCAAATGGACCGACGTTTTACTTCCACATCCGATAGAAGGCCAGGAGGATAAGGCGGGAATCGAACCCGCGCCCCATAGCAACTTAGGGATCGGCAGCCGAAACCGCTAACCACCGCGCCACGAGGCCCTAATCGGGGCATAACTGTATTTAATTTTTCATCAACACACAATGGGAAAAATGGAATCCCGATTAATTTTCCAAGAAATATTTCGAAGAACTTTTAGCAGAGGGTAATAGCTTTTCCCCTTTCAGCAATTACTATTTATTAATCCCAATTATGCAAACTAAAAGCAACCGTAAACATCCTTATCAGCGTCCCGTTTGAAGTGCCCCCATCAAAAAAGAACTGATAACCAGCCACCACCACGTGATTCGTGGAAAACCTGTGGGGGGGAAACGAAAATTAGATTAGCCCGGAAAATGCGCCACCTTCTCAGTCCCCATTCAGTATCACGATGAAAATCAGCCAATCTAGATCGCGGACGAAACCTGCCACCAGCAGCCGACGGACCAAGGCAAACCAGCGCGAACGGAACCGGATGCACGGGCTGAACGACGCGCTGGACAGGTTGCGCAGCTGCGTGCCACTTCCGCAGCAGCTGACCGTGACCAGGTGTGACCACACGGCGCCCCAGAAGCTGTCGAAGATTGAAACTCTCCGGCTGGCGCGGAATTACATTTGGGCACTGTCGGAAGCGTTGCGGGAGGATCGACGGTACGGGTTCGAGGAGTTGGTTGCGATTTTGGGCATGCGGTTGAGTCCGAACACGGCCAATCTGCTGAGGACGAGGATGACGCTGGACGGGGAGCTGCGGGTTGGACTGGTGGAACCGTGTCAGTGTCGGAGGTGTTCTACGACGAGGAATGAGATTTTCGGGTTGGACGGGTGTTGCGGTCTGTGCGTAACCGGTGAGGTGGATTTTTGGGGGATTGAATAGTCTCTTTTTGATGGAAAATATTTATATTTCATAAAATAAATCGTATATCACTTGCAATTTCGACTAATCTCAATAAAGTTGTGCAAAATAAATAGACAAAATAAACAATATCTTTTCCGCTCATCCGAACCAATGGGCCGCCATGCAGTCGCGAGTCCACGGCGTCTGGCACACCCAGCACCACTCGTACCCGCAGCCGGACCGGGTGCACACCATGTGCATACAGCCGCCGTCCCGTTCCGTCGCAGTGCGGCACTGCGGACACGGCTTCGTCGTCACTTTGATGGCAATCTTGGACGCCTCGTCCCAGCGGGCCTCCGAAGCTCGCAGCGGATCGATAGAATACCCCGACGCCGTCCCCAAGCTCGCCGTGGGCGTCTCCAGACACTCCCCGATGTGGTAACCCTGCAAGCAGCTTCTACAAAAAACAAACCCGCACCCGTTCTGGCACTGCACCCGGCGACAGTCTGCGTCCACCAGCAACCCCATTCCGCAACCCGGCTGGGGACACAGTACGCCACCGTTCCGCAGCACGTACTCTTCCGTCGCGAATCGCTGGTACCGGTCGTACTGTTCCTTCGACAGTAGCTTAAAGTGGTGTACATCTTCGATGTAGGACGCGTCGCAGCCCACCGGACAGCGCAGCGTGTAGCCGCCCTGGGTCGGGTGCTCCAGGAACTGGCGCTCGAGCAGCCGCGACACGCAGTACTGGCGGAAGCAGTCCAGGCAGGACACGTGGCCGGCCGCGCACGGGAAAACGAGGACGGTGTCGCTGGAATGAGAGGGGGGATAACACGTGTTATCAGTAGTTTATCGTTGTTCAACGCATAATTGTCCGATGTATTTTTTGACGCTTTCGAGTTTTTTCAATTTTAAATTTATTTTGAAACAATTTTACTGAAAAAAAATGATACAATTGATTGGACACTTTTGAAAATGCATGACACAGTTAAGACTCGTTTATCCGAAGCCTCGATTATTCAAAGTTTCGACCATCGGAAGCTCTACAAAAAACTTTTGAAAAATCGAATCATGGAAAATCGTTTATTGTTTGCTTATTGTTAAGGTCAAAAAGCGACCCCAAATAAGTTAAATGTGAGTAGTTGATTGCCTGTTTTACTACCAAATAAAGTAATATTCTCAATAGTCCATCGCCACCATGTTTGTTTCCATCTTGAATTAAGAAATCCCATAAATAATTTTTGAAGTCATATTTTCGCTTGACGATCCAAAATAAGGAAACGAAAATTTTTTTTTTCTATTTACAATTTTATGATTTTGTATTTATTTGATTAAAAATATTGAATTTCTACAAAAGGCCGAAACTTAAGAAGTATAATCTCGAAAGAATGAAATAAGAGGAGTAAACGAGAGGAAAAAGTCGTAAGGAAAATCTATAATTGTAAGTTAAAAAAAAATCGGAAAATTTAAGCTTAAAAAATTTAAAAGTTCAAAAATAAAAAAAAAACATAAAAAAAACAATATTTATAAATTAACCATGGTGTCGATTTCTGGCAAAGTCAGGAAAAACCTGGAATTGTCGGGAAATTTTATTTTGGCCTGGATAAGACAGGGAATTTTAAGCTGGGTCAGGGAATTTTGATGATCTTAAAAATATTACAACAAAATTCATTTCTTTTTGAAAAAATCGCTATTGCTGATGTATTTAAATGTCTTTCAGGCCAAATTTTGCAACAATTTAATGCTGTTTATTTTTTTTGTATATATTGGTTTAAATTTATATTTTTTTGGGTTTTCAGTTGCCCCACCCTCCTCAGAAATTTGATCTAAAATTGGTCGTGGTCGTTTGCTGAGAATAAAATACAGTCCAGGTTCGATTATCCGAAGGTTTGTATGGGACTTCTGATAATCGAATCAAGTAAAACAAAAAAAATCGTTTTTTTTATTTTCTTGTTTTTAACATCAATTTCGAGTTCTGCGCCCCTATTTAGACAAATTTGAATAGCATATTACCTATTAGATAACAAAATAAATTTTTTCAATGTTTCGTCCCTGCCATATTGGCCGCGGGGGTCATACTTGAGCTCGACAATCAAAAATAAGACAACGAATTTTTTTTTCATGATTCGATTATTGAAGTGATTTTTTGTCGAGACCTTCGGAGTTTGGACTGTACACATAGAAAAAAATTTCAAATAAGTTTTGCCAGAAAAAAATAATGATTAAAAAATTCAAATGTTCAAAAAATCAAATATATAAAAATGAAAAAAAAAATCAAAAATTTTAATGGTCAAAAATTAAATTAATTATTAGAAAACTACTTCTGATGTTCTTAATTTTTTTAATTTTGGAATTGTTAATTTCTGGAATTTTTAAATACTAGTTCTAAAATTCATAACAAAAAAGCTTAGGTTGGAAAATTTTAACTTAACTTAAGATAATCAAATAACAACTTTTTAGTTTTCTCTAAATTTCACTAAACTATGACTCAAAAATGAAAGGTTTTGTGTTATCTAAAATTTGAACAAACTAGTGATGGTGAAATGGCATTTAATGGAATTTAAGAATTTAAGAATTTATGAATTTGAGAATTTGAGAATTTAAGAATTTGAGAATTTAAGAATTTGAGAATTTAAGAATTTAAGAATTTACGAATTTAAGAATTTAATTCAATTCAATTCGGTTTTATTGGTGAATAATCAAGATACAATGAGTTATTTTGAAGTGCATAACAGAGTTTTGGAGTTCCTTTCAGCTGTGTGTTGCATCTTAATCCATTTTGGAACAATTATTTCTTTAACTAAGGCACTAGCAAGAGTAAGAAAAATTCAAAAAAAAAAAACTTACAGAAATGGCAAAGGAAAGGGGATAGAGGAAGAGAAAGCTTATATCTAGATCACAGGTTATTTATCCTTTGTAGATGTGTTTGATCATCAGTTCCCCAAGGGCCAGGAATTGTTCCGCCTTGTTCCGGCAGCTCCGAAACCGTGTCATCATCTCCCCCGCGAGAGCAAAGAACTCCGGCAGGGTGAAGAGATCTTCCCCGGTGACTTCTTGCTGGGCCGTACTGCCGCTACCGGCAGCGACCACGCTGGCGAACGAACGCCCCCAACCAGGAGGGAACGCTGAGTTTTCCGCTGGAACCGTAGGCTGTCCAGCTGCAGGAACGGCTGCGCTCGTACTTCGCTGAGGTTTTTTTTTAAGAATTTAAGAATTTAAAAATTTAAGAATTTCAGAATTTAACAATTTAGGAATTTAAAAATTTAATTGAGGTATTTTAGAATTTTAGAGTTCAATATTTTAGTTTGTTTTCAAATTTTAGATTTCAGAATATTCGAAAATTCTTAATAGTATTTTTTTTTTATTTCTGAATTTATGATTAGATTTTGTAATTTTTTAATTTTACATTTTTATTTTGAATATTCAATCTTTTTATGTTTTCCCCTGAAGAAGTTCAAGCAATTTTCCAGGTTTGTTGAATAATGTCCAGTTCTTACAAAATAGCACCAAAGAAGTCAAGATCTTTGTTTGCTAAAAAAAAATAATTTCTAGATTAAATTTCCAAAGGTCCTAGCTGCATAGGACACCACCAATCTTTGACAGTAGCATCAAACATGCTAGCTTTACTGTGGCCCACACACATTAAATCCTTGCAAATTTTAAGAAAAATGAAGAAAAATCCATTTTTGAAACTGTCACAACCAATCAGGCTCATATTTGGGATTACGGGCTCAGTACACCTAGGAGATCTTGCCCTGAAATTCCCGCAAAAGTGAATCTTTTGAAAAAGTTGTTTTGACGTTTACCGTTGATTATACGAAAATCTTGATTTTCAAATCAACTAAACGTTTTATGCCTTATTTTTCTACGCGAAGGGACAATTACCCTATTTACAACGACCTTTATTACCTTGGACTACAAATTAAACTTACCTCGTGTCCGTGCACGCAATGCACGGAATATCTTTGTGGTTCGTTTTGATCAGATTCAACGGAGCCGCAAAGTCCGTTTCTCCCCTGGACGAATGCTCCGCACATTTGAAGTAAAACTCCGTAAACGGCGGATCGCCGGCTTCATTTTCCTAAAAAAAAACAATTCTGAAATGAGTCATTGGTATTGTTTCCCCCTCCCCCCCCCCTCGAACCTACCACACAAGGCACCTCATAGTTTTCGCAGTGTCCCGTGATGCGCTTCTTCTTGAGCACATCGTCCCAGCTTTCCGGATCGCGGTGCACGGTGAAGGCACCGCTCCGGCAGATGCCACACCGAACGCGCAACTTCCCGGTGCAAACCTTTTCGCACTGCGAGCAGTACACGAAGAAGTTCGCTTTGCGACGTTCCGCCGGAGGTTCGTTAGAAATGGAATTTGTTCCGGGCGTCCGCTCGTTTACCTCGGTCAGTTCCAGGTCGGACATGGTTTCGCAGAGGGGCTTCGACGAACCGGCTGGATACGGTTCTTCCGGGGATTCTTCGGAAATGATACTGTTCAGGCGGCGTTTGCCGTTCGCTTGAAAGTTTTTCGATGGAGAAGAAGGAATTGTCGGCCTGGCCTTGACCGCGTGAATAATCGATTGCTGGCCGAGGTCACATTCCTGCTTGGAAAGAAAACATTTTTGATTACCTTGATGACGCAACCCTTTTTTTCATAACACTCACGCTAATTGTGATCGTGTCCGAGAGTTCTTTGCCGGCGAAGATAATCTTCAGCTCGTCCGGGGCCAAACCCAGCTGCGGTGCGACGATCTCCTTCACGTCCTTGATGTCCATGTGCGGTTCCAGGTCCACCGAGAGCGTGCTTCCGGTGTTGGACTTGACGTAGATGCTCAGCTTGTTCGAGAGCTTCTTCCGGCTGAAGCTGAATATCGCCAACATGTTGTACAGTAGATTCTTCAGGAAGTTGACGATATCGAACATGGCTCGACGTGGGGAAGGATGCTGTAACGTTAGTGGAACCGGCGGACGGCCACGGAACACGGGAGCATAACTACGCGTCGGAGGTTTCTTCTTCCAAAAATGGCACTATCAAAATAAATCAGCAGCACTTCTTCGACTACGCACCAGCTGAGCGATGCAAAAACCAAAACAAAAATAAACCCAGTTTGACGTTTTGCTTTGTTTGATTTTTCTCTCTACTTACACTGCACAGTGAAAAATTTGATCTCATTTTTTTTTCTTAAATTATAGATCGAATTTTAACTTTAATTTTGAATCCACGTTGAAAATATAAACTCAACAAAATTTGACCTGAAAATAAAAATCATAAAATAAACTCACTTCTGCCCACTGTGCCCCGTTCCTCTCTTTTCTCGGGACTCGAGAGAGCAAGTGAGAGAGGATTTCACGAGTAAGAGCTTTTTGGTTTGCATGGCGGGAAAAGCTCAGCCGGGGAAAAGCAGCAACAATTCAGAGCTTTGGGAATGGGGTGGCCCAAACCTTAGATACCATGCAGCTCCATCAGATTTGATATCTCGTGTTTTCAACCCTTTTTCGAAGCAACTCATTATAAATCTGGAGCAACATTTGAAAGGGGCGGTACGACATTGCTCTTACGGCCTTTCGTCCCATTTAAACGCGTGTAATGAAAGGCCGTAAGAGCAATGTCGTACCGCCCCTTTCAAATGTTGCTCTGGAAATAACACTGCAAAGTGGTCTAGATCGCAAAGTGGAAAATATTTTTTTCGAAAAATGGTGATGTTTTGGAGCTTTGGTGTCTTCAGAAAAGTTGTTGCAAATGGAAAGGGGCAACTTTTGGTTTGGTTGAAAATTAGGATGGTTCACGAAATTTTTAATTTAAGATGGCGGCCAATATGGTGGTGACGAGTAATGAAAAAATGCATTTTTTATTTAAAAGGCAATCAACTATTCAAATTTGACTAAAATGGGGTCGCAGAACCCGAAATTAATACTTGAAACAAGAAAAAAAATAGAACAAAAAAAAAATATTTTGGTTCGTGATTCCTTTATCCGAAGTCCCATAGAAACCTTCGGATTATCAAAACTTCGGATTATTGAAACTTCGGATATCCGAGGCTTCGGATAAACGAGTCTGGACTGTATAATATTTTGCTTTATCCATATGTCACGTGGATACTTCTTTGAAAATTTCAGGCCACCCCCTCCCTCTTTCGTGAACAATTTCCATACAAAAATTTAGTTTTTAGTTTTTAGTCTTTAGTTTTTAGTTTTTAGTTTTTAGTTTTTAGTTTTTAGTTTTTAGTTTTTAGTTTTTAGTTTTTAGTTTTTAGTTTTTAGTTTTTAGTTTTTAGTTTTTAGTTTTTAGTTTTTAGTTTTTAGTTTTTGGTTTTTAGTTTTTAGTTTTTAGTTTTTAGTTTTTAGTTTTTAGTTTTTAGTTTTTGGTTTTTAGTTTTTAGTTTTTAGTTTTTAGTTTTTAGTTTTTAGTTTTTAGTTTTTAGTTTTTAGTTTTTAGTTTTTAGTTTTTAGTTTTTAGTTTTTAGTTTTTAGTTTTTAGTTTTTAGTTTTTAGTTTTTAGTTTTTAGTTTTTAGTTTTTAGTTTTTAGTTTTTAGTTTTTTAGTTTTTAGTTTTAGTTTTAGTTTTTAGTTTTTATTTTTTAGTTTTTAGTTTTTAGTTTTTAGTTTTTAGTTTTTAGTTTTTAGTTTTTAGTTTTTAGTTTTTAGTTTTTAGTTTTTAGTTTTTAGTTTTTAGTTTTTTAGTTTTTAGTTTTTAGTTTTTAGTTTTTAGTTTTTAGTTTTTAGTTTTTAGTTTTTAGTTTTTAGTTTTAGTTTTAGTTTTTAGTTTTTTAGTTTTTAGTTTTTTAGTTTTTAGTTTTTAGTTTTTAGTTTTTAGTTTTTAGTTTTTAGTTTTTAGTTTTTAGTTTTTAGTTTTTAGTTTTTAGTTTTTAGTTTTTAGTTTTTAGTTTTTAGTTTTTAGTTTTTAGTTTTTAGTTTTTAGTTTTTAGTTTTTAGTTTTTAGTTTTTAGTTTTTAGTTTTTAGTTTTTAGTTTTTTAGTTTTTAGTTTTTAGTTTTTAGTTTTTAGTTTTTAGTTTTTAGTTTTTAGTTTTTAGTTTTTAGTTTTTAGTTTTTAGTTTTTAGTTTTTAGTTTTTAGTTTTTAGTTTTTAGTTTTTAGTTTTTAGTTTTTAGTTTTTAGTTTTTAGTTTTTAGTTTTTAGTTTTTAGTTTTTAGTTTTTAGTTTTTAGTTTTTAGTTTTTAGTTTTTAGTTTTTAGTTTTTAGTTTTTAGTTTTTAGTTTTTAGTTTTTAGTTTTTAGTTTTTAGTTTTTAGTTTTTAGTTTTTAGTTTTTAGTTACAAATGAAATCTAGACTTAGGGAACAAAAAAAAAACCTTTTGTGATACTTACTCGGAAACAAATGAAAAAAAAAAAATAGTTTGAGTTTGTGTATAATTATTTTTATTTATTGAATACTTAGACATCTCAAAAAGTTACAAAACAAATAAACAAGAATCAGTTTACTCTCATCTTCATTATCATCGTTTATCATCATCTTCCTCTTCATCATCTCCTTCTCATCCGTTTTTTGCTGCTTCGCTTTCATCGTTTTCATTTGTGATTTTCTTCCATTTTCTGCTAGCATTACTGCGCGTGGTTTCGTTTGCATTTTACAGTACGTCCATTTTTAGTTTTTTTTTCTCATCTTTTCATCAATCGATTTGCGACTTTCTGTCGTGCGTTTTTCCTTTTCCGTTAATTGGCACAATTTTGTTCTCTCCCTTTTTGTGTTTGCATCAGTTGTTTGTTTTCCTTTTTTTGTTGTGTGTATCATTTCTCGCCTTTTGTTTTGCTTTTTGTTTGTTTGTTTTTGCATTCTTCCGGGATGAGTTGAACCAAAACAAGAGGGGAAGGGAGGGGCAAGTGTCGGGGTTTTGTTGTGTGATAATTTTCGCATCATTTTTAAAGTTTTTTTTTCGTTTCTTTTTTGTTTTCTTTTTAAGTAGTGTGTGTGGCTATACGTGTATGTTTGCGTGTGTGTGTCCTAGTATCATTTTTCTTTTTAATTCGTGTCTGTGTTGTTTTCTCCTTTCGCATCGTTTTTGAAATAAAAAAAGAAGGATTTACGGTGACTTGGTGAAGATCCTTGCTTTCTTGTATTCGTTTACCCCTTTATATAAAGAACCACTGAATTAATTATTAGCTATTTTTTGTTTATAAAGTTGTTTTCTTTTTTTTCTTTGCTTGCTTGCCGTTTTTTTGTGTGTTTTCTTCTGTGTATGATAACCATAGATTATTGATTGGGTAACAATTTTTTTGTGGTAATTTGTTTTCTTTGCTTTTCTTATAAGACTTTTTTGTTTTGTTTTGTTAATTGTATTTCCTAACGCAATCATGTGTTTGCTTGGCTTTGCGTCACCTTTTGTCCTGTGTTTGGTTGTTTTTTTTCTGAGTGTAAGGAAAGTAGTCGGCTAGAGAGTTACTTGGTTTTTACAGGTGTGCGCGTATGTGCGGGTGTGAGTGCACAATGGTTCTTTTGCTTACATGTGTGAGTGTGTGGAAGAAAGGGGTCTTCGTCGAAGCATGCTTTGATTTGGCTTCAAGAAACGAAAAGTTTGCACGGCACAGTCACTGCGTGTATTAGTGTAACTTTACGTGAAATTCATGTAACCGTTCTTTTGTTTTGCTGTGTCTTTAAGTTGGATTTATTTTTAACTAGAATTGTGTTCCTACATGTATGCAATCAACAGCGCGCTGTTCGAAAGAGAGGTTGGAAACAAAATGCTTGTGTGAGTGCGTTGCGTGTGTGTGTTTGAGTAATTTAACTTCTGGGGTAAAATTGGAGACCGTTTGAGATTGTTGTTAAAATTAACTCGTCGTCTGTGTTTATGTTTTGCATGACACACTATTCTCTCATGTTTAGTTCTTCAATTTTAACTCCCGTCCCGTGTGTGCTAGAGTAGTTAATTTTTGTTTTTAAAAGATCGTTTTGTTTGCAGAATTTTGTGTTTATCAATTATTTTTGTCGCTTTTCGTTTCACTTTTATTATTAAAGTATTTAATAATAATGTTTCAAGTTGGTTTTGCTTTTTGTATGTATATTTTTATAAATACTTCTGTGAGGGAAAGAACGCGTGCAGTTGTCTGTTTTTGTTACTTGTTTACTTGTTTTTTTTTATGTAAAAGGAAATATACGTATTTTAACTAGAGTTTTTTTTCTTCGTTCATTTGCGGGATTGCAAGACTTTTTTTTCCTAAATGTTTACCATAAGTGTGAGTGTGTGGGTGTGTGAGTGTCTACTGAGCAAGGTCGGCCTGCTTCGATTGAGAACTCTACCAAGACTCAAGGAAGGAATGTGAGCGAGTGTTGGTGTGGTTGCGTGCGTGCTTGTGTGTGTGAGTGTGTTTTTTTATAGGAGAGATTTATTTGCTGGTGTGGTTAGTGATTAAAAATTTCAAATAAAATTTTGAAATTTTAGCCTCCTTTTCAGTTTTTCTTTTCAAGGTATACGTGTTTTGGCTTTCTTTCACTTGTCGTGGATGCTCTTATTGTTTACTTTCAATTGGTATCTAAAATCGCTAGGTTTGTTTTTATAGAAAAATTTCATGAACCAATATAGGAAAAACTCTTTAATTAACTAGTTTAATTGATAGTGATTATCGAATTTTGCTGCACTCCCTCACGTTTTATGGCAACACAAAAACAACTTTTTCACTTGTGTTTCTTTATGTCATCTCGCGCCGAACGTCAGTTTTTTTTTTGACGTTCTTTAGGAGAACGTCAAACTCGTTCGTTCGTGGGATTAAATGCGTCCAATCGGTTTCACAATGTATAAAATTCAATTCCCTTTTTTTCTTGTATGTATTACATGTTATTTATAACTGATTTTTTTTGCTTACTCTTTCTTGCTCTTTCTCTCTCGCTCTCACTGTGTGTGTTTGTGTTTGTGTGTGTTTTTTCACTAACAATTTTCACGACCAAAATCAAAGGTTATTTTTGCTTGCTTTTATGTTTTTCGAAATTCACAATCAAATAGTGTGAAAAAGAGTAATTTTTGCTCACAGAATACTGAGTTTTTTTTATGAACGATGCTGCCGTAAAAGTTGCCATTACTGCTAATATAGCTGTAAGGTGCCCCTTGACTTACACGCTCTTTCTATTTAAAAAATATCAAAAGTGTACCAAGTAAGGTAAACCATTCATCGTTACTTTATTCATTTGAGTTTTTTGTTTGTTTTGAGGATACAACTTTAACCGACATTCAAGTGTGTGTGAGTGTGTGATACTTTTTGTGTGAGTGTGTTTTGTATTCTTTTTAAAGTTTCTCTTTGTATGGTTATTATTATATCTTCGTTTTCATTTCATAATAATAATAATAATGATAATCATAAACTTGTTCCTTTCTTAACTACGGCTTGCAATAAGAAATTATCACTAAGTACTGTTCTGCTCGTTTTTTTCTTACTGACGCTGCTCACTAGTTTCTGTCATATAATTTGCGATTTTAGTTTTTTTTTTCTATTAAAGTCGGATTTTTTTTTTCACCGTCCAGCATTCGCTCTCTACCCTCCTGTCAGTCATATGAGATGCAACAAATTTCACATAACAATTTAATATATCTTCATGCCTTCCTTGTCTTTCTGTTTTGTTTATCCGCTACGAGAACAATGGAGCTGTCAAACACAGTTTGCTCGCTCCGGTCAAACTGGCAACACTGCCGTTTCGTTGAGTGCGAATTCCGTGTTGCCAGCCAGCGAAACAACTCCGATGACAACCCCAAATCGTAATTCGTGACTTACAAACATAAATATTCTTCTTTCTTTAAAATCTTTTTTCTTCTTCATACATTTTCGTTTGATTTTGACATATCATACTTGTGTTAGTGTGAGTGTGTTTTTTTTTACTTGTTCGAATCGTCTCTACGTGCGGTCGAAGAGCACTGGGCATCACCTAAACTAATCATGTCTCTAGGCTTCCACACCGGGGATCCTACAATTAAACAAGAAAAAAGTAAAAAATGGCCAGATTTAATCAATTTGCAAATTTGTGAATGAGAGAAAAATCCAATCGGACAAGAGTTGGGGGGGAAGAGTTGTTTTGCGTAGAAGGGGGGGAGCGTGTTTCGATGTGAGTGTGAGAGGTTGCGGGGAACAAAAGTTAAGAGAAAATTATTTTCAAACTGGACAAGTTGAAAAGTGTGGGAAATTTATAAGTAGATAAAATTAAAGAAATGAATCGATTTAATCCCCATTTGATAGAATAAAAACTGATAAATGTTTAAAATACCAATTGGTTATCAAAAAACTTACATAATAATTCACGTAAATCGAATTACAGTATCTTATCTTAGGAATAAAAATTATGAAATTGTGCTTCTTTTCGTTTTGCCAATTATTTGCGTTACAATTTTAATAAAACTGTACCTTAAACGTTACGTTCCAATTAGTTCGATTGCATAAAATTACACGGTAGTTCCATTTTCCAGTGCTCAACAAACCCGATTTCGCCTCATCAAACGGTGTAACACACGTTCCGCGAGAAAATTCGAAATCAAAACAAACAAAAACTTTTGACACAACTACTACGCTATACGCTACTGTTAATCTACTTAACAAAACGTGTATTTGTGTGTGTGTGTAAACGTTGGATAAGTTTGGTTTTATTAACTAACTACCGTATTATCACTGTCGCTAGCTAAACTGTGACTATTCTAGGATTGTTATCAATTAAAAAAATGGTAAAGTTTTGCTACCTTTTCTATGCTACGATATGCTAAAAAAATTTGGAAATGTTACTGGAAAACTGTAAATCTGACATTTCGAAAATTTAGATTTTCTCAAATGTTAGATTTAATCAAGTCTTCACAGAATCAAGATTCAAATCAAAGCAACGCCTCCTCCACGTCAACATCGTTTGACGTTTCCATGGTGACGCTTCGCGTCCCGTCAAAACATTCGATTTTGTTTTGCTGTCGGAAACTGGCGCAAGACACGTGGTTCCGGAACACAAAAGTACGGATTGTCAAACTGCTTGAAGTGGTAACTTGGTAACTCTAACTTACACAGCTAATCAACGACGGTTCGATACGCTTACACTAGGTAACAACGGCGGCTTACTTTCATGCAATCTTTTCGGGTGAAATTTTATTTACACGACTTTTTTTTCTCTTGCATGTAATTTCGTTCGGTTTATTTAACGCTAAATTTTCCTACATGTTTCAAAAGCACTCTTTCACACAACATATAAAGATGAACGGAAAAAAATGGTGTCACGTTTGCGTGACAGTCACAATTTCGATACAAATAAAAAGCATTTTTTTTGGTTGGCGAAAACACTACACAAAACGTTTGTAAACAAAAAAAAGTCAATACCCAAAGCCACATCACGAAAACGGAACAAAATTAAACATACGGAAAACTTTGGACGGGACAAAATTTTGCCTAAATACGGTGTTTCGAGAGATTAGTAGGCGGGGCGAACGGAAAATGGGTACAAAACAACAACACAACTGAAGAGGGAAAAAACAAAACAACACGGTTCGTTTTGCATACAGAAAACAAAAACACTATTTTGACAGACAGATAAAGGTAAACAATAAACCGAAGAAGGTGTGTTAACCATTCGACACTTTTCGCTTTCGTCTGGATAAGCCCATTTTATTTATTTTTGTAATTATTTATACGAATATTTATCCTTTACTTTTTCGATATTTGTTTAATATTTTGTCTATTACGTTAATAATTTGTTGTTTGTTTAAAAAGTGATATAAGTTGAAGGCGAAATATTTCTTAAAAACAATGGTTTAGGTTTAACTCTCGGCACTGAACGATCAAATCGAAACAATTGTCGAAAATGATTGTTTCAAAATTACGTTACGTATGTGTTGAGCCTCGTTTTTCGCTTAGAACCAGTATGAATATCATACACTAAAAACGTTTTTTTGTGTTAATGCGCACTCTGTTTATCTGTGGTTAAATTTATCATAATTTATTTATTTTTTGCTGACTTATACGCGGTACGAAATACATCAAATCGGTATACAATGTGTGTGTGTGTGTTCTTCGTGAGTTTGTGTGAGTTTTCCTACAATTTCTTTCGATTAAAAAGTGAAAATTTACGAAAAATAGTTACGGAAAAAACGTTTCGTCTTGCTTTCGCTATTAAGGTGCACATGTTTGCTTTATCATTTAAAGTTTATCTTTCTGTCTTACCCGCTTTTCTCACCTTTCTTTTTTTACGTGTTAAAAAATGGAAGAATTTCACGCGTCCTTTTGATTTAAAAAAATAGCTCAAAGATTGATTTAGCTAGCTGCTGCCGTTCGACTCAGTTCTCTATGAATTTATGTGTTAATGTGTCGTGTGTCGTGTGAGTATAAAAGTTTTGCATCTGTCAGTTTTTAAAAATAACACTCTTTCTCTTTCGTTCACTAATATCACCAAAGTAAGGATTGTTTACGAATAAAATTGGAAATATCGTTCGCTTAAATGTGTTATTTTAAAGTTATAAACAACGATTAGTGTGGTTTCCTCTGTTACTTGCTTGATATAGATCCTTTTTGTTTAATAAATTCAATATTTGCCTATAATTAGTTTTATTAAAATCGTCAATATAATTTTCAATACTAGTAATATAAGTACGTCACTTACTAGATAATTGGCACAAAATCACAACTTTTATATAAAATATTGTTTTGTTTTATATATTTCTGTGTTTTTTTTTACTTTTTTTCTTTTCGCTACCGCTTTCATAAACAATACAAAGAGCCTTCGCGCGATAAGTGGATAGTTTTACTAGCCAGAAAATTAAAAAATATAAAAAAAGTCAAAAGTCACACGGATATTCGCTCGAAAATTTCAACCTCGAGCAATGCGCCAGGAACGAAACAATGTGTAACTAGTTATGTAAATATTTGCTAGAAAAAAAAATTCAAATCATGCGTTCTAACAAGTTTTATAGTACAAGTCAAAGTTTTGCGTTGTTCGGTGTGTGTGTGTGTTCGCGTGCGTGTGTGTGTTCGTGTGTCTTTAAGCTACTTTCGGGTGTGGATTAGTTTGAAAAAGTTCGATGTGTGAGTGTCGTTTCGTCACACTTTCGTCTTCCTGGTTGTTTTTTTTTTCTCGAGTGTTTGTGTTATTTTTTTAGTGGGAGTAAACTTACCTGTATTTATGACTTTTTTTTTGTTTTGTTTATCAATTTCGAACCTCTCGCGATAATTTTTGAGCGGGAAGGGGAAAGGTTTCGTTCGTCTGTTGAGGGGTACCTTAATACATGTTTTGTGGTTTTTTTTATCATTTTTGTTTATGTTCTGTATACTGTTGTAACTGCTGCTGCTGCTTTCTACTGCTCTAAATATGTATAAATGTTTTCCTTTTCTTTTGTTTGCTGTTGTTGTTGTAAAGTTGTTTCTAAGTGGCTATCTGAGTATTTGGTTGTTTGTTAAATGTATATTTCATTGACTATCTGCTTTTTGCACTGCTACTGGTTTGTTAAAATATGTTTACATAAGACATTTATACGTGTTGGGTTTTCAATTGTGAGTAGTATTTTTTTTGTTTGCTATTGTTTGCATCAGTTTTGAGTTTGGTAACTTTGAGTGTAGTGTTATTTATATATTTCGTCTATGTCACTAAAAGTATTCGTTCTGTTCTGCAATTTTCTTGGGACTCATCGTTTTGTGGAATTTGAAAATCATTAGAACATGATTAAATTTCGTGTTTGAATTGTTTCTGCTGATTCAACTTACTTTTTTTCAAACTTTATTGAATTTGAAATATTTTACCTCAGACAGATATTTGAAGTTTTTCTAAAAATTTTATAAAATGTCTTTCCAATAAAGTACAGCGACTTTTTTTTATCAAAAATCTTAAAACTGATTTTTAGGTAGATTTTGAAGGACGATTTTTATGTGTAATTCAATCTTATGAAATTCTTTTAAATAAAAAAAAAATAAACTTAAAATAAATTAAAATTAAAATTTTAAATCGACAGTTAATAATGTAAATTTAGTTTTCCTCTAATCTTCAATTGGTATGACATTAATTTTATTGATTTTTTTTAATTAATCCATCTCAAGGTGGCTGGTGTAATGGAAAAAGATAAGTTTCAGAAACAAGAATAAATCATTATGAAAGAATATAAAATTCTATGAATTATGTTCAAAACATCTAAATAATGACGAATTTTTTTTTCGAGAAAAAAAACCTTCTTGCAGTACAGTACATCATAATTTTACTTAAAATGAAAATATTGTTAAGGCCGATGGATGCAAATTCTTCAAAGTTTTTGTCCATGACTGCACTTAAATTTACATTAACATTTTGAAGTTAAAAAATGCATTTTCAAGTTTTTTGCAATAAAAAAAATTAGCTCCCACATTTTTCGAGCCGATTTTGAATGTGGGTGACATAAAGTTCGAAAAATATTTGCGACGGCCTACACAGAAAAAAAATGTTGAATTTTGGAATGTTGAAAATTTGGTAGGTTGAATATTACCTCTTTTTTGAGTAATATTACATAAAAAATATGTAAAAATGTGAACCTGATGAATATTCATCAGAAACTGATGTAAATTCTTCATTTTCTGGGGTAAAATTTATCATTTATTTTGCCACAAAATCTGTCACCATTTCCTGATGAATATTACCATCATTTTTTTTTCTGTGTAAATATTACCGACCGAGCCACGTAGCCCAGTGGTAACGCTTCCGCCTCGTAAGTGGTAGATCGGGGTTCAAATCCCGGCTCGGGCCAATACAACTGGTGATCTTTTCCCTACTGGAATCGATTGCTTAGTAAAGGGAAGGTAGTGTATCGTCACAAACTGGACCTTATCACGACACCTTAGGGAGGCGACCTATGGAATGTTAACATTAACCTTAACATGTTAACATTAAGTTGAGAATGAAACTGCCACTGAATCCGCTTTGTAAACGCCGGCCCCGATACTCTTCAAGGGTGTTCCCCTCAGGAACTGGGAAAGATTAACTTACCTAAATATTACCGAAATAAGAATAAATTATTTGAAAAGAACAAAAAATCACAGAAAAGTTACAGAAACAAGAAAAACTATAAAAAATTATAGGGTTCTTCAAAATATGTTTGACTTCAGCTTTTTTCTCATAAAACATTTTTAAGAAACTGTACTAGATTAACACAATACAAAAAAAAACTCACAAAATGTATTTTAAAAAGCATTCATACAAAATATTGCAAGATTGAAAAAAAACTCACAGAAGTTATACAGAAAGAATAATTATTTATTTTAAATGAATATAAAATTAATTGAATTATCGAAGATTTTTCCATGAAACTTTTTAAGAATTCTATTGCTTATGCTACAAGGAATGGATAAATTCACAAAAAATTAACAGAAGCAAGCTTACAGAATTTACCCTGTTTCTCATAATCAAAGAACTAAAATGGTTAAAAAAAAAACTCACAAAAATATTACTGAAACAAGAATCTGTTTTTTTTACAGGATATGAAATTCATCAAAACATTTTTGGGTTGAATCTTATTCTCAAGAAAGATAAAAAAAATCATTTGGCACCCCCACCACACACTCGTAATGCTATGCTATGCTATGCTATAGCGATATCACACGGCAGTAGAGGTGGGCAAAAAAAAAGTGAGCCGTTCAAAGAGCCGGATCACTAACAAGAGCAAACGAACCATGAACTTCTGTATATTGAAAGAACCGTTCCAAGATGAAATGCTTTTTAAACTTGTGTTTGTGAATTGGAAAATGTTATTTTAAATATTTCAGTGCATGCATTAATGCCAAATTTGTCCTAATTATCCTAAGGTGCTTATGTCAGGATAAAAAAAATTGGAGTACAAATTTGTGCATTTCATATTGCTTAACCTGCAACATTTTACTGAAAATCTATCAAATGGCCCAGAAGATATTGAAAAAAATCCTATTGCTTGATTAGGCTTTAGCATTCATATTTTTATCGATTAAATCAGGATGTAGAAAAGAGATCAATATTTTCTCCAGAAAATGTTAGTAGGGGAGTGTGGGGTAATTTGGACACCCTAAGGAAATTGCTCTGTCACGGGCTATATGGATATTTTAAAGGAATGTGGATGACACCAGAGGATAATACAGACCATATTTGATGGAGAAATGTCATCTATTTCGATAAATTTTGATGAAAACCCCATTTTTATCGCAAAAATTAAAAGGTGTCCAAATTACCCCCACATTTTTGTGTGGGGGTAATATGAACACCCCTATGGGGTAATTTGGACATACCTTGTGGGGTAATATGAACACCTTTTGAGGGGTAATTTGGACACATGTTGAAGAATAAGTTTAACATTTGATTTTTTGAGCATGTTTTTTATCCTTCAACCTGGTTTTGTAATTGCTTTATATTTTGAAGAGTTGTTTTGCTCACAATATTTCACCAAAGGTTTAAATAATGATTTTCTGATAGAACTATAATTCAATAGGAAGATAACAAATAGTTCAGTGTAGTATATATAATTTAATCATTAATACTGAAATGATTTAAACATTGATTCTGGATTAGGCACAAGTATAGTTTTTAGTGTTTAAGGTATCGTTTATGTTTATATAAATCAATCTTTATATAGAATTTATTAGCCTGAAAATATCATTATTTTTTTTTAATTTTACATTCTGTAGCCCTTTAAATTTAAATATTATTGTAAACCAGCATAGAAATTAGAAATGTCAAAGAAATTAATTAAAAGCAATCAACATTAGAGTCTTGTTGAACGCCAAATGTACAGTTATCAGATTTTCATCAATTCGAATATTGGAATAAATTTATCTAAGTTAAAAAATAGGAGTTTTGTGAAAGTTCTCATTGACATATTAAATCCCTCTAAATTTATCTAAATCGCTTTAAAAACTCATCCAACCATGAAAGTTACTTTTTTGTTGCCTGACAGGTAGACTTTCAGGTATGTCCAAATTACCCCACAAGCCATGTCCAAATTACTCCCATAGCATATTCTATCATAAATTGCAATTTTTGATGATAAAAATGGATAAAATGCACAATTTTTATACGTACATATCTCAGGAATCGTCCAAGCAACCCCCTTAAACATAAAATGTCCACTTTTTTGCCATATAACTCCTGCAAAACCTTATTTCCTAACCTTCAAATATTAGGCAGTGCCAACCGGCCTTATGAAACTTTTACATATTAAACCAAAACTACTTAACCTATTCTAACTTTCTTGGTTTGTCCATACTCCTAGGCCATTACTAGTACTAGCCTTATCACTTAAATTGTCATTATCACTTTATATCCGAAGAAAACGTGATTTTTAAAGGGGTGTCCAAATTACCCCCCCTGTCCATATTACCCCAAACTCCCCTACCTAAATATTTTAGCAAAAATAAACGCAATTTCGTAACATTAATATCAATTTTCACCAAAATCCTAGATTTAAGTTTGGGAGCTATCAACTTTTCGAACGTTTAGGTTCAATTAAAAAGCTTGACATAGATACCTCCAAGCCCAAATAATTCATAAAAGTCCAATAAAAATTGCCCTTTCATCAAAATTTTGAAAAAAGAGTGAAAGAGCCGTTCAAAATGGCTGCTCTTTTTTATGAGCGAGCGAATACGAGCGGCTCCTCAAAAAGAGCGGGTTTGCCCACCTCTACACGACAGTGTTGCCAGATTTTCGAATTTACTGACTTATCGGAGAGGTCATTCAAATGCATAACCAATGATGAATAAAAGTCAAAAGTCTTGTTGGTGACATCCAGCCTAGTTCATACATATTAATGGTACCTACAACATTTCTAGTATTTTAAAAAATACAATCAGATTGTTACAGAAATGGGTTCGTGAGATCGACAATTTTGGAATAAGAAGACAACAACTTCCTGGTTGCTTAAGAACTAATACCGTTAGACAGGGTTGCCAGATTTTCAACTTCTTTTTTTATATATTTTTTGGAATGTAGAATTTAAATAGAAATATATACCGAATATATGGTTATGTCAAAACAAGAACCACAACTAAAATGAAAGCATTTGAAAATAATTAAACGCTTGATTTTTTTTTAAATTACTTGTTTCAAAATTTTACATGTTGATGATCAGATTCCACAATCCGCTGTGTCCGCTTCAGTATACTCTGCCTTTCCTCAATTCCCTGCTCGATTTTGTTGTTGTTCTTGTTGAGGTTTGTGGTTTCTCGACTCTCCTCCACAGGTGTGTCTACAGGTATAACTTTGGAAGGACTACCAGAGACGACGACTAGAACGGGGATTTTGCTGCTGTTTTGATTGAGTGTGTGTGTGTGTACAGATTGTTGCCTGCCTCCTTCGTTTATTTTGATTATGCTTACTTTTGATTTTGCTGCTACGAAGCCACCGACAGACGGACGGACGGAGTCGTGCCGTCGTCGTCGGTGTTTGCCGTTTACTGGGGGGTTTATTACTTTTGATTTTTTTTTGTGGTAGGTATATTTTGATTTTACTATGATTTTTTTAGTTTGATTTTTCTCTTTGGTTATTTGTGTGTTTTTTGCTCTTCTTTGATTACTAGTTTAACGGCTAAACATTGTCCTGTAGTGACATCTATCCATTTTGGTTGTAGGTATATTTTAGTGCATTTTCTGTTTTGTTGTTATAGTTTTCTGTTAGCTGTTTATGATTTTGGTTGGGGCCAACCGACGTTACCGCAAACACGTGTTGATGTTTTCGGTAACGCCTGCGAGAATTTTGAATTGCTTGTCAGAAGCTCGTGTAACGCAAGGTGGTAGTGTGCAACGCAAGTGTGTAACGGCCTAACCTAAACGTGAATCTCGTCCAGATCGAACGAACCCTGCGTGTCGAAGCTGGCCTGGTGGAACAGCTTGGCCCGGGAGGATTTCTTCCGCGCACGACTTTGCCGCGCGCGGGCTTTTTGTTATGGAGGCTGCATGTCCTGCTGCAGGACGCCGCACTCCATACAAGAAGCGTAGATGGGCTGCTGCTGTTGTTGCTGGGAGGATTGTGGCGGGAGTGGTTGAGGTTTCCGGTGCGATTGGTGCGGATCGTGGTCGATGCGGGCGTAGTGCACGCTGGGTGCTGCTTGCGGGTGGTCACAGTCCATGAAGGTCGAGCTGTCGACGGAGCGGGATGACGTTAGGCGGTACGAGCGCTGTTGGGGGGAGGAACTTCGGCTGTACGACTTCGGGATGGGCATCGGGCCTCGGTTGTAGTGGCGTTCCGGTGACGGAGCTCGACTGTAGAATCGTTGGGGGGACACTCCACCGCGGTTGGTGTGTTTTGGTGGTGAGTACGCGCGGCTACTGCGGCGAGAGTGCTGCGGTGAGGGGCCTCTACTGTAGCTGGGGGAAAGTCCTCGAGCGTAGTGCTGCGGAGGTGACTGACTCCGGTAGTAGCCGCCGCGTTGCGGTGAAGCGCCTCGGCTGTAGTTTCGCTGGGGGGAGCTGCTTCGGCTGTAGACGTTGGTATTACGCTGTGGAGAGCTGCCTCGGCTGTATACGTTGGTACCGCGCTGTGGCGACGCTCCGCGACTGTAGTTCCGCTGGGGAGAAGCTCCCCGGCTGAACGAAGTCTGCGGCGAGATCCCCTTGAAGGAGGCTTGTGGAGAAAGCGACAGGCCACGGGTAACGGTGGTTTGCGGGGACAAACCTCGGGCGTAGTACCGGCTAGGTGAAACGTCTCGACTGTAAGCGTTAGCCGGGGAGCTGCTACGGCTGATCGACTTGCTTCGTTCCGACGACAAGCTGTACCGCTTGCGACTGTCAATGGAGCTCGTCGTCTCGAAGCTGGTGTTCGGCGAGTACCCGTAGGAGTCGTACATGTCACCCAGTCTCTTCCGCTCGGCACTGCCCACCGAGGCACTACGCTTCGCCCGCCGGTGGCGCTCCTCCTTGGTATCCTTCAGGTTCTGGTAGATGTGCGGGTAGTCCTTCTCCACACCCAGGTACTCGCTGGACATGGACAGGTAGCACCGGCTCGACGAACCCTGGTACTGCTCGTAGTCCGAAGACAGATTGGGATCGGTTTTGGACGCCGTACTGTCCGAGCTCTCCGACGGCTTGCTAACGTTCGGGCTGGACGACCGCTTCAGAATACCTCCCACAACCCCTCCGTTGGCGGCCTTCTTCTTCAGAATTCCTTCGCCAGCCTTCCGGTTCGGGTTCGGACTTGACGAACGCCTGGCCCGATCCGGACTCTTCTCGATCCTCACGTTCCGCTCGATATCGATACTATTCCGCGGCGACTTAATCTTAATGATCTTAATCGGACTCTTCTCGCGCTCCACCTTGGCCCGCTTGGGCGATTTGGACTTGTCGATGTTCGGGCTGGAGGTCGCGTCCGGCGACGAGTTGGCCGACGACGCGCTCAACATGTTGCGCGGATCGATGGGAGGAGGAGGCGAAGCGAACTCGTCCGGCGAGGACTGCTGCTTCGCGTCCTCCTTGGGCGAATCTTCATCGCCGCTCTTTAGCTCATCGGCGGAATCGCCGGACTGGGAGTCGAGTGTACTGTTGGACTGTGTGTAGATTGTGGTCACTGTGGTCAGTGTGGTCGAGGTTGTCGTCAAGGTCGTCGAAGGTGTTTGCTGTTTGCCCTGCTCACTCTCGAGGTGCTTCTCGCGCAAATCATCCATGTACTGAACAATATCCGTTTCGATTAGACTGTCTAGGTTAAGATTTTTAAGGTGCTTATCCATCGCGCAGTCGGTATCGGTAGCGGTTGAGGTGGATTTGGTGGTGGTGGTGGTGTTCGTCTCGGTCGTCTTGGTCTGTTCCGGCTTAAACATATCTACGACACTCTTATCGCTACTGGGAGAATTTCGCTTACCTAGGTCTTTCATCAGTACCGGGTGGTACGTGGCCGGCGGATGCGACGACTGGATGAGACGGGCCTGGCTTCCGGTACTGCCAACCGAGAGCGTTGAAGTCGTGCTGCGCGAAAACAAACCCGATATCAACAACCCGCGTACTCCATTAGCGATCCACAAGCCCCACTTACCTCAAGGTGAGATGGTTCGGAGTCTTGCCCAGCGACGACTTGGGCTTGACTGTACCGTGCTGCGAGTCGTCCTCACCCTCGGACTTGGTTCCCGGGTCGGCCTTTTCCGGCTCGCGTTCGCGCTCACGCTCGCTCATGTTGCGTCTGCACGCGGCAACTTGCTCTGCAAGACAAAAAAAAAACAATCAACAAAACCTTACAAATGTTTCATTCGCATCGCTAACGCTCCGTACCGCCCACATCGCCGACCGTCTTGCTGCGCATCCGGAACTGGCCGCTGTACTGCGGCACGGGCGGATCGTCCGCCTCCTGGCTGCCGGACGTGGTGTTGTCGTAGTCGATGTTGCCGGACGAGTGCCGCTGGTTGATCTTGTGCTTCTTCGGCTTGCCGAGCGTTTGCGAACCCGGCATGATCTGGGCCTGTCGGAAAGAGTTACTAGCGTTACTAAGCTGTCAAAAGGAGGTTGAGGAGAGGGACGTTACGAACCTGCTGCTTGGGGCGTTCCAGGGTTTGCGAGTTGCCGGACGAGAGGCCGACGCCGGTCATCGAGTTCATGCTGCCGCCCATGCTCTTCAACGACGGAATCGACATGTTGCGGACGCTCTCGCGAATGATTTGGCGGATCGTCTTGAGGAATGCGTTGCGGAAGTCACCGGTGCTGTACGGGGAGGAAGATCAGAAGAATTTGTATCGACTTTTTGCGCTCTCTCCTTCTTCATGCTTGGCAGAGGATGGTAAAAGTTGGCTTCGTAATTAAATTTCACACATTACTGTGGTTCAGCAAGCTGTAACGGCAAAGAGTTTATCGTGCACTCTTCCGTGCCAGAGAACCTTGAGGGCGTTCAAGGACCTGTCATCAATCTTTCAGACCATCACCGTAAGTGCTTCCAATCTGCTGTTCAGTTCAGGCAGAATAACTGACGAGATTGTGTTGATTAGACGTATACTTTCGAATTCTTGGGATTACCATTTAGATGGAATCAGGCAGCACGTGCCGACTCGAATCGACCTACAATGTATCAATTTGCATTTGAATGCCTCTTCAAAAACCGACTCTTCTCAATGAATAGTTCGTGTTTGTTTCATCTCGGCCAAATTCCCTGCGGAGGATAATCTAGCTCTGGCGATGGAAAATGGGGATGGAAAACTTTTCACTCTCGGTCGGTTTAAGGTGAGCTTCACGTTCGAAAACAATTTCCAAAGATGAATACGAACTTTTTTATCTTGCTTCAAGCTGTACCCGGTAGCCGTTTTAATCGCTTTCCAGCGTAAGCCGATTTAAATTAATAGATTTTTAAAATCCGTTTCTATTTTCAGAGCGGTAGATAAACATAGTACGGATAGCGACGCTGCGATGTGTGGGATGTAGGAAACCGCACTAAAATCGAACCGGTATAGTTAATCCTCTTCTCTCCTACTGAATGGTTGCGATTGATCGGTAAACAAGTACTTGGGAGAGTCATTGAAATGGCTTCCTCTTCATTGATTCAATAAATAATAAAATGGTTGAATTGGGTCCTAAAATGAAGCTTAGATTGCTGATATTTTTGTTTACAGCGATAAAGCTTATTTTTCTGAGTACAATGACCCTTTGTACGACCACAAAGAGTTTAAAATGGATTTTTAAATCAATTTTGAAAAATTAACCTCGCGGTCCTTCTTGACAGAAAAGCTCCTACTTGACAGCTCGTTCCAACGGGACCATAGTTGATCCATCGAAAAAATGTTGTCTTGTCAAATTTTTTTTTGAGTTAAAATGAAAAAAAAAAGATTAGAAATGGTTTTTAATCGTGTTTTTTACCGTTGTACATAAAAATTGACACAGGGCTTTAGTACCCAATTAGCTCCAAAAACGGTTTAATTTAACAAAAAAGTTGATGAAAGCGGCTAAAATTTTAGCTAGACAAACCAGTGGGGCGACATCTGTATCTCAGTACAGGCAGCTCGACCGCAGCCAACATTAGCTGTCAATTACGACACCAAAACAAACCAATTTTTCATTGTCTTTTGCAAGCAGAACATTACCAAACTTTTCGGCACCCTCAGCAAACGTAAATCAATACAAATTGCAGCCGGATCTTTCTTCGGATCTCTCCCGGAAAAGATCCGGCAGCAATTGTGTATGGTTTGACGTTTGCGGAGGGTGTCGAAAAAAGGTAAACAAATCACTTCGAGCATCAGCCAATTGCACCAAGCGATTTGTTGACATTTTTCGGCACCCTCCGCAAACGTCAAACCACACACATGTGTACAAAAGACACTCACCTATTCGACAGCACGTAGACCTTCTCCGACCTTCGTTGTAGTTGCGATCTGAGGTGGATCAGCTCCCAGAGGAAGTGCGAGTCCATGTCCTTGGCGGAGGAGGCCCGCACCTGCACCTCCGTGACGGGGATCAACACCTGGTAGCGGATGATCTCCACCTCGTTGGTGGCGTTCTTGCTGGACACACCCTGGTTGTTCGATTGAGAAAAAAGAGGTTACGATCATTCGATCTCTACCGGGTTACGCGAGCCCCTTACCATTAGCTTCTTCTTCTGGCGCAGCCGTTCCTTGCACAGGAACACGACGGCCGACTTGAAGACGAAGCACATGGCGTGCAGCTCCAGGCCCTTCTTGATCTTGCCAAGAAAGTCCGAGATGTTCAGCCACTCGACGCCCCCGTAGTACAGCAAATCGCCTACGTCGTTTGAGCGGAAGCAAACAAGAGGTTATCAAACAATGGAGTTCCTAAAGGGAAAAGGGGGGAGTAGGGCGGCAACAAAAACCTACCAGGACTGAGGTCGATCGGCTGCTTGCAGGACTTCTGGTGCTGGCGGAACAGATGGTCGAAGATCGCGCCGTACTCCTCGTGGATTCGTTGCATTTCGTTGATGTGCTCGGCGACCTTCTCCATGCCCTTGAGCGCCTCGACCAGGTGCAGATGCTCGGCGGCGTTCGGGTCGGTCAGGTTGCGCAGCTGCTGCAGCAGCAGCGGATACTTGAGGATGCGCTGGATCGGCTTGATCAGGAACGACTCCAGCGTGCTGCTGTGCTGCTGCTTGGGGTTGCGCGCCACCAGGAACTCCTGCAGCGCCTGGTTGCCTTCGTCTGTGTGGAAGAATGGATGGATTAGATGGTGATCTTCAAGTGATCGCGGCACGATCTTACTTGGATGTAGAACCTTCTGCGCCTTGCTGTGGCTGGCACAGAACGAGGAATACAGCTTGAAGTGGTTTACGTAGTACAGGAAGGCGGAACCGATCGCGAAGAGGACGTTCTGCAATAGAATAGGGTCAGTTGGTGATCTTGAGGGGTGGGTGATCGCGATCGTACCTTGAATTGACTAGGATGCTCCAGCTGGTGGAAGTCCGGCTCGAGGTCGAGCGCCTCCTCCAGGTTGTTTAGGAACTGCCGTTGGAATGTGACGATCTCTTGGATGTTGCCGAACAGTGCGGTGATCTCGGCGTTTGATAGGAATGTTTCGCGCTTCAGCGGCTCCAGGTAGTACTCGAGCAGGTTGTTCAGATGCTGCGAATTGAAGGCATGTCAGTACGGGATGATCCCAAAAACGATCTTACCGTGCTTACCTTGACGTAGGTCTTCTCCGTGTCAACCAGCTCGAGGATCACCTTGCGCAGCTTCTCGGCGTCGGACAGCTGGCGCGAGGGCGTCAGCATGGCGTTGGACACGGACGAGGCCACCGATCCGGTGGGGCTGGATTTGCGTGTCTCCTGCGGCGATCGGCAGAAGCCGGTGACCTGTTCGGCTGACTTGAGCAGATTCTCGATCTCGAAGCTGTTCGTGCGGGATGACTGCTTGGAGCGGTCCATGTGCGGATCCAGACCGGACGGGACTGGCGAGCTTTCGACCTCGGGCGAGTACACCTCCTTACCTGCAATACATGAACGTCCTTCATTGCAGAAGAACAGCGAATATAGCGGGGTGTGAGGCGATTGATCATGGGTTTGGGGAACTTCACACCGAGAGATTGAGACAAAAGGAAAGAAGACACGCTTGGGACACACACAGCTATGGGGTTTACTTACGCCAATTGGGGGCAGGAACAATAAGACCGGAGATCATCTCCTCACTGATGACTGGAGGATCAGAGGGAGGAGGAGGACACACTAGCGACTCGATGATGTCGTCCGTTGAGCGCATGATACCCACTAGATCCGGAGGTTCAGTGCGTGAGGACCTGTTGAAACACAAGAAAATTGATGATTGACACCCGACCATCCAGCGCGATGACCTACCTCATCATCATGCATAAGGCTTGCTCTTCCTGCAGGACACTCTCCAAGTACATCATGTCCAGATCGGATACGATCGCGCCATTTATCACAATAATTTCGTCGCTCTTGATGACTCCTACGAAACAGACCCGTTCAGAACCGTTCTCGCTTTCGACGATCCCCAACTTACCGTTCTGCATGGCCAGGCTCTTGTCCTCGACGCGACTCACGTAGCAGCACAGCTCGTCCTGCCGATCGGCGTTCTCGATCAGTTCGGCCTCCACGGAGAAGCCCCACATCTGCTCCAGCGAGCCACGCTGCAGCTCCACCTGGTACAGGATCTTGGCGCAGCACTCGACCATCTCGTGGGTGTGTAGCTGTGGAAAGGAAGAACAAGTAATGATCATCCCATCACCCATACCTTAAAAGCGCGATCGCGATCACTTACATATGTTTCGATCAGATCGTTACGGTGAGGAACAAAGTAGTTGTGATCTTCCATATCGCGGCGCTTCTTGACGCGCACAAAGTGCTCCATCGGGTTGAGGTTCTTGCGCTGGCAGGCGCTCGCGAGGAACTCCTCGACGGACATGCCCTCGCGCAGGTACACCGTGGCGAAGGTGTTTTCCGGCAGCGCGACCTTGTAGGACTTTTCCGCGTCGTCCCGGTTGCCCATCTGCATCGAGCGCCGGCTCGAGCCACTGTTCGAGCGGGACAGGATCGGCGGACGGCGCTTGGTGGCGCCGCGACCGGCCAGCAGGTTGTTCAGCAGCGACGGCGATCGCGCACAGATGAACGCGTGGAACGAGGACACCGTGAAGACGCCCAGCTTGTTCAGCGTGTTCTTGGTGGGGCGCGACACGTGCGTCAGGAGAGACTGTTGGACGGTGAGGGGTTCAGACTTGATCACAAATAGGGACGAGGCGTTACATACCTTAGGATTCGGTAGCTCTCCGTTCTGCAGCGAAGCCATGTAGCAACGCAGACGGAACTGCTCGCAGTGCAGCCGCTCGAGGTTCTCCTCCCACTGGAGGATCTGCTGCTGGATCTGGTGGCGCGTATCACCATCGTTGACGACACTCTGCTGCAGATCGGCCATGTGCTTCAGCTTGTGATCCTGAAGAAGATCAAAGATTTCACCCACAATTCTACACGCTCCCAGCAAGTTCACAACTTACCGACTCGATCGCCTTCTCCAGCCGGAAGATCTCCTCCTGCAGCAGGTGCAGCGTGCCCGTTTTGCCCCGATGTCTGGCGAACGCGGCCGCGCAGGCACTGTGTATACTGTTGACCCAGTTCTCCAGCTCGACCTGGCACGGCGCCTGGAACAGGTACGCGTCCCCGAACGCCGTGCTCAGACAGAAGATGTAGTCCCGCTTCGGGTGCTCCGGAATCGGCTGCATGATCGCGCCGTCCACGATGATCAGGTGCTTCGGGGCGGCCTCAACGGAGCGACCCTCCCGCGAGTCGCACGGGTAGAACAACAAGGTGGTACCTTTCAGACAGACCCAGTAGCCCTTCCAGCCGCGCTTGCGGGCCAGCTCGATCTGGTGCTTCTTGCGCAGGAGCCATTTCTTGACCGAGAGGAAGCTGCGTGTGCGGGCGTGCGGGTGGATGGGAAAAGTATGATCATGTTAGGGGTGGTTGTTTGAAGAATTTAAATTTATTTGTAGGAGATTGATTAATCATCAACTCCGTTTCATAAATTATTTAAAAAAATACCACCTCATTTTTCCGTCCCTGCGCGCGGCGCCTAGAAAACCCCAGATTTTATTTTCAAAAAATCATCTCGGAATCCTGTTTATAAACCTGACCAACTTTTTTGAAATGTTACTTAAAATCCGATAAAAATATTTTCAGATAAAGGTTCATTGGTCCAGACACCGTCAAAACGACATTTGAAGTTTTTATAAGGCTTTCTCAAATGTTAGGCTAGATTTTTGAAACTCCAAACTATATTTCCTTGAAAGTCAAACTTATCGTCTTATAATTGCGCCCAAGACAGCTAAAACCGTTTCAAATGGAAAAAGTGGTTTTTGTGAAAATTGACGAAAATGGTATATTTTTCCTAAACCGGCGTAGGTCACCCTAATGGCTAAACAAAAAAAACTGGTTTAATAATTTTGGCCGCAATCCAATTTTGAGCCAAATCAAATTACTTTATTTTTTGTTTCCTTAAGTTTCATATGAACCTTATAAAATAAATGTCGAGAATTTGTCACGAAAATACAGCAACAGATTGTCCGGAAATAAATTTGAGCACAAATCACTCCTAAGCTTAGAGTATTTAATGAAATATTCAAAAATTAAGGTTTCAAGCCTGGATTTTGCGGTTATTTCAAATATAGCTTACTAGGTGCAGAAATTTTTGGTTCTGAAACTTTCTATTGGAGGTCAAATATTGATCAAATATGTTATTTAGAGCCTCTCAAGTCAAATCCTTGAGAAATTTGATGGATATGTACATAAGGGTGCCCAGAATATGGGACTTTTTCTCAAAACTCCACAAGTTCCTTGGGCTATTTTGGGACTATGGGCCAAATATAAGCAATATCGGTCAACATTTACCCATTCATACACGAAGATGAAGTTAGTATGATTTTTTATCTTAAGTTTGTTCTAGGAAACGTTATTAAAAAGACCGTATTTTCATTAGAATTGAAGTACTTTTGAAAAATTACGTTAAATAATAGGTATTTTCAGACAAAACTCTAATAAATTGAAAATACCTGCAAAATTTGATTTTTTCAGTACTCATCGTGTTTATCCAACTCGGTTGAATAAATGATCGACCTGTGCTAAAAAAATCTTCTTTTTGCAACTTGGTGCATAAACTACTATTTTGCAATACTGAATAAACGTCTTTTGAATGAAATTTTTGCCCATATCCACGTGTTAAATAAATTCACCGTTAGAATAAAAAAACTTTTCTTATTGATACTAGTGCTGAAAATTACTAAAAAACTATCACAAAAAAAACTTTTACAAAAAAACATGTTTTACAATAGTAGTTTATGCAACAAGTTGCAAAAAGAGGATTTTTTCAGCACGAGTCGTACATTTATAAATACGAAGAGTGCTGAAAAAATCAAGTTTTGCAACGAGTTCCATACAACATTTTTTGCAATTCCAAAAAACACACACTGAGTGAAATTTTATGTCAAATTTTCATGTATTTTGTCAATAAATCGTTTAAATCAAAAAAATGTTAAAAAGTGTTACTTTTCGAAACAAGTGCTGAAAAGTTCAACTTTTCAGCACCCATTTGAGTGCTGAAAAGTAGAACTTTTCAGCATTTATTTTGAAAAGTGTTGCTATTCGATTCTGTTATTTTTGGTACAGAAAAGTAGGCTATTTCGTCATTCAAGAATGACAGGAAAAGTAAGTAGTTTCACGACGGAATTGCAAAAATTATTTTAAAGTTACTACCGCCAACTAGGAAAAAAACAGGAATACAGTCTGAATAGGCAAGGACATTTTAGAGCAATAAATATAAAAATTAGTGTACCGTAATCTGGGGTGAATCGGGACTACAGTCTGAATAGGGACAACAGTAGTTTTTAGAGCACTTAAAGCTTTTAAATTTGGAAATGAACACATTTTGTTGGTCTGAGTCTGTTCTAACCGAAACCAATCATAAAAAAATAAAATATTGTATTCCAACATGGTTAAAACTGCTGTCCCAATTCGCCCCATGTGTCCCGATTGACCCCAGTTTACGGTACTGTGAAATTGTTTTGTCTGTTTCTGTTTTAAACAAAGTCATTCAAAACATCATGCAAAAAAATGGCGAAATAGCTGTCTTGATCGTTTCATTTGTCCTCATTTGCCCCACATGCCAGTGTTTGATGAAAAATAATTTGATTAGATATTATTTTCCAAATTTTAGATCATAAATATAAGTAGATATCTCAATCTTTTGAAAATATAAATAATGGGAAATATTTAAAGCGATAGGCATTTTGCAGATCGGTAAACTTAAAAAAAAAAAAACAGTTTTCCCTTATACACCAAATTTATGCTGATATATGCCGAATATAAATTCTAATGACAACCAAATCTGAAACTCCAGACCAATTTTTTTCTATTTCGGGAATTCCCGGGACAAATAATAAAAAAATCTCGGGATTCGGGAATTACAGGTTTTGGAAAATTTCCAGGAATTCCCGGGATGGACGCACTATATTTGTCTATGCTTTTTCCAGGCTGTTTCTGATTAATATTTTGCCACAGAATTGTACAGAACGGCAACTTTAATGTCCAAAATCAGAGTGAGGATCAATGAATGGCTTAAATGCTTGTAAAAATCATGCAACTTTGAGAAAATATTAAAAGTTTTCTTATTTTTTATGCTGTCTTTCAAATCGTATCAAATCAGAAAAAATATTATTAGTATTTTTTGTTAAAAAGTATTTTTTTAATCAAAGTGTTTGGACAGTGAAAATCTATGTCCCACAAAAATAAAATTGCTTTTAAATTTGTCTCAGTGACCATAACTTTGAAACGAAAAAAAAAATATCATGTAGAAATAATGTTTTTTTATGGCAAATTAGGCCGATGCAAATATTTAAAAAAGAATAAAAATTTAAATAACAAGCCATAGTCTTCACATTTGAATGAAAAAAGTGTTTTAAAATGCATTTTACACTAGTTCAGTTGTTTTGCAATCATTAGTTTTCAAAAAATCTAAGATCCGACAAAAACAAAAATTGTATCGAAAAAAAAGATTTTGCATCGAAAATTATCACAAAATCTTAAGATTTTTTATAAACCCAAACATGCTAAAATGATATTAAACGCAGAAGAATGTATTTTAATTTGATTTTAGCTGGTTGCACTTGAATTTTCATTGAAATTTTGAAGTTTATTGTAAAAAAATTTTTTTTGCCCCCTGATTTTTCGGGCCAATTTTGAAGGGGGGGGGGGGGTTGTGACAAAAACTTTTAAAAATATTTTACCAGCCTTACTTATTTCAGAACAAGTATTTTCAACTTGAATCATTGAATTTGCCTTAAAAATTTAATTTCTAGCGCTATTTAACTTGAAACACTGTTTCATGAAACCAAACTCACAGTTTTACAAAATTTGAAGCGAGTTTTTGAAATATGGTTCAATTCTTTGGGTAAACTTCATTAGATTTTTCATGGTTCCATTTATGGAATTATTCTAAATTTAACTGTTTTTTCTTGAATACTTTTAAACAAATTCTTCTTGAACAACCCTTTTTGAAAAATTTAATTATATCAATTTGGTCAAGGTAAACAAAAATGGTGAATATCTTATTTTCAAATGAAATAACAAAAAAAAAATCGTTAAAATAGGTTGTCGAAAAAAAATAGGTAATATTCATTCCATAATAGCGTAATTTTTGTTGCCCAACATATAACCAAACAATATTCCTAGTTGTGAATGCTTCAGGAATAAATATTATCTGAATTAAACCTTGACATGAAATTTACAGACATAAAGTATGGCCCATAAAAAAATGCCCTATTGTTATTAGGTGTAAATCGGGACTATTTTTACTATTTATGATGTATGTAGCATGTGTACATGTTGAATAGGTTCAAAACAAACAATCAATGCATTTAAAACTATTCCCTTAGCATACAATAAGTTATAGCTCATTGAAAATTATAAATTTGCCAATTTGCTCTACGCCCAGGCCATATAAAGAAAAACATACTTTTTTTCATGTTGGTTGATCTGGATAGCCTATTATGGTATTTTTATGAACTAAAAAGTATACAGCCTTCAAGGTTACTGTTTTTGAGAGTTGTAAGAGTTAGTTCCACCGAATTTTACGCATTCTATTTACCAGTTATAGTAAAATAGTGAACCCGATTCTGAAAATGCATCATTTTTTGGGATTTTTTTGAGCCTGCAATGTTTCAACGCAAAAAATAAATGCTACTAATGATTGTAATTGATACTAACAGATGCTCTGATGTGACTTTTAACAATATAAAGCCGCTGGGTACGCTTTTGAGCCATCGACAACGGTTTTAAGTTATTGATTTATTTCGACAGAATCACACAAAATAATAACCAAAATGGCATTTTTCACACAAATTACCAATTTTAACAAAATTAAAAAAACTTCTTGATTGGGCGTATTTTAGAAGGACTTCTAATGATGCTTTCGGCACATAGTTGGATATTTTAAACTGTTTCGTTTTTGAAATAAAAATTATTTAATTAGGGTAAATATTGTTCCAAAAATACATTCATAATTGTAGACCGCCTGTACACAGTTTTGGTGAACTGCAAAAAACTATCATGACGATATCTTCAAAACATACTAAACTAACACCATAATACATAAAAAATCTGATTGTTAAATAAATTTAAGAATGGCACCACTTTTTCTGTGAAAAAATGCACATGTCGCATTTTTTTATGGGCCATACTGTAGTTCAACATGAACATTAAATTGAAATGAATAAAATCAAATAAGGTTCTTATTTTTGTCTGATTTCAAAGCATTGGTGCCAAAAATGTATACTTCCGTTTGTATTTCGGGTATTCCCGGGAAATTTACAAATTTCCCGGGAAACGGGAAATATTTTTTTCCGGGAAATCCCGGGAATTTCCGGGAATTTTTTTCCCGGGACGGGAAATTGGACGCTCTAAACATATCCAAAAATGTTGAATACCTATTGGATCAGGATTCTGAGATGTGATTTTTTTGAAAATAAAAACTGGGTATTCCGATGCACTGCGCATTAAAACGGAAACAACGAAAACTAAGGAAAATCATTTTTTTTAATTTAAGTCAAATCGAAGTACTTTTGATCTAGGACCTGCTGGTTTGACGTGGAATCACCGTGTATGTTTGTCCGTGTAATTTTGCCCTGAATCTGCCCACAGAATTGAGCCAACGTGTTGAAATTTGAAGAGGAGTTCCAGATTCAGCGGACAAAATTCCACGGAAATCATCTAGTTGGTTGATGTGTTCGATCCGTAATATAGTTGCAAAATTCAAATCCTAAAATAGCTTTTGATGGTATTCCTGGAACCCTCCGACCATCCTATCAGCTTTCAATTCACCTAACATAAGTGGGCACAGATGATGCATCCACTCCACCCTGAAATAGTGCCAACTTACCCCGCCTTCCGGACCGCACCGGTGCAGTTGAACGATGCCGCGGCCGTTCCGGTGGCCTTTGCTTTGTACGGTGAGGCCATCACACTCTCGCCGTCGTCCTCATCCGACACGGCCGTCGTCAGGCTCATGCGGTCGTCATCGGAAATCTGCGGAAAAGAGAGAAAGAGCGGGGTGGAAAGTTTGTTAGTACAAAAAAAGGCGCCATTCAGAGTTCGATAGGGGCGGGATACAAATTGGTACCGAAAATAGTTGCTCCATTCATAAAATTTACGTGTGTCGTGGGATTGGGGTTATATAATTCAGCGAAAAGTCTGGCATCTGGACTCGATTTTCGCCACGAACAGTTTCAAAATTGGTGCCAAAGCCGATCATAAAATATGTTGCCCGGGCTGAACTTTGTGTGAGCGAGTGGTGCGGCGCTGCATTCATTGATTTGTCACGATTCGGCAGTAAGCTTTTATGGTGCAACAGAAAGTTGCTCCCTTACGTACCATTCTACCGTCAATAAGCACTTCCATTTTGTACGCGAAAACTTTTGCGAATGGCAATTTGTGTGTGAGATTTGACACGGACGGGGGAAAGTTTTTCAGGATGTGGGGATTTGTTGAAATGATTGGAAGATCAGGTGAGATTTTTTGTGATTGAATCAATTCATGAGTTTTACCATTTTTTTATTTTATTTTCTTTTGTAATAGTTTGATCTTGATTTGCATTTTTTGAATATACCGTAGCTGATTCCTTTGTCAAGTTCAGATTGGAACACAAAATTAGCTCTTCAGGAAAAAACAGCAGAACGGGATATTCTGCCAACAACAGCTGCTTCCACGGATTCTCTACTGCAGCCGCAAAAATTACCCCCCCCCCCCTTTTTCCACTCCAAATATGTAGAGCACAAACTGCATTCTGCACGGCGCAAAAACAAGTGCAAGGAAAGGTAATCCTTTGTTTGCACTGTAATATACGTGCTTGATGCCGCACAAATTCCAGAAGAGCGGAAAATCTCCCGTGCTGCTGCTGATTCTGCTTAAATTGTGGTGCCCGCGTGTGGTTGTGTGTGAATGTTTGCACTGCCGCCACACGTGGTTTACCAACACCGAAAGCGCGAACATTGCCCCCCCCCCCCCCTTCTGTTACCTCCCACCCTTCTCATTTGCATAATATTCAAATATGGCACACAGCGCGTTAGACGGTGCGATGTTGGCCGTGCGGGTGCGGCTAGGATAAATAAATGAGAGATAATATTTATTGTATGCATTATTTTCCACGAGTATACAGAGCTGCATATGCTGGGTTCCTACAATCTGACACCCCCCCCACCTCCCCTCTTTACGGAGTTGGAGGAATTTTCCGTGGTAGTAGCGGCAACTATCATAAAACTGGTAGTATATGCGATGCAACGTACTCCCGCGAACACTGAGTACGGAAAAAGTTGGAGTTAAATTATCGCTAATGATCGTTTCTAAATGTTGAAAAATGTAGTAAAATTAAAAAAATGTTTTGTGAATACAATTTTGATTTTATAATTATTAAATTGAGAAACAAAACTATAGTGAGCAATTCTCTACCAAAACCAGAAATGGATTTTATTTGTATTTTTTGATTTGGCTCAAACTTTGTGAGTGCCTTCCCTATGACCAAATAAACTATTTTGTGTGATTGGTTCATCCATACAAGTCTCCATACAATTTTTGCTGCTGTCCATACAAAAGTGGTATGTAAATATTCAAA
The DNA here is from genome assembly GCF_016801865.2 of Culex pipiens pallens. Lineage (NCBI taxonomy): Eukaryota > Metazoa > Arthropoda > Insecta > Diptera > Culicidae > Culex > Culex pipiens. The sequence continues at coordinate 16,039,133 of NC_068939.1, forward strand.
CAGCTGTAACTTTTGAGTGAATTTTCTGATCAATTTGGTGTCTTCGGCAAAGTTGTAGGTATTGTTGAGGACTTTTGAGAAAAAATAGGTAAACGGATTTCCCAAATTACATGTTTTTTGATTTGTTGATATGTTTTAGGGGACAAAAATCCGCAACTGTTGAGCCATAGAGAAACATGGCCAAAAAATCTGCCGCCGAGTTATGAATTTTTGAAAAAATAGTGATTTTTGGAAAAAATCGAAGTTTCATGCAAAAACAAGTTAGACATTATTATTTAATGCAAAATTGAATTTGCAATCGAAAAGTACTTTACGGATTTTTTGATAAAGGACTCCGTTTTCAAGATATAGCCACCGAAAGTTTGATTTTAGCGAAATATTTGCAGTTTTTCAATTTTTAAAAATAGTGACCATGAGTGACCGTTTCTAAAAATATTTCCAATCTTCAATGTCTCTTAGACAATTCTATAGCAAATTTTCTGAACTTCTAAAAAAAAATATTTTTAGAAACGGTCACTCATGGTCACTATTTTTAAAAATTGAAAAACTGCAAATATTTCGCTAAAATCAAACTTTCGGTGGCTATATCTTGAAAACAGAGACCTTTATCAAAAAATCTGTAAAGTACTTTTCGATTGCAAATTCAATTTTGCATTAAAAAATAATGTCAAACTTGTTTTTGCATGAAACTTCGTTTTTTTCCAAAAATCACTGTTTTTTTTCAAAAATTCATAACTCGGCGGCAGATTTTTTGACCATGTTTCTCTATGGCTCAAAAGTTCAAACATATCAAAAAATCTCGAAAATCAAAAAATACGTATTTTGGGAAATTGAGTTTTAGTGAAAAAAAAGTTGATAAAAAATTCTCAAATTTTTTTTCCGTGTACCTATTTTTTTCTCAATAGTCCTCAACAATACCTACAACTTTGCCCAAGACACAAAATTGATCAGAAAATTCACTCAAAAGTTACAGCTGTTTGAATATTTATATACTATTTTTGTATGGTCATCAGCCAAAATTGTATGGAGACTTGTATGGGATGACGACAATGACGCAAAATAGCTTATTTGGTCATAGGGAAGGCCCACCACAAAGTTTAAATCAAAAAACAAAAAAATACAAAAAATAAAAATGGTCGAAATCGGCCGATTTCGTAGAGAGTTGCTCTAGGGATAAAGGATATAAAACCAATTTTTAAGTAAAATTGTTTTCTAAATTGTTTTGTTTATAAATAAAGATTCTGCCATTTATCGCTCAGAAAATCTTATTTCAAAATAATTATTTTTGAATATTTTGAAAGCTTTTTTGTATACCAATGATTAAAAAGGCATAATTGAACATAAGGAAATGATCTCAAAAAGTCATCAAAACATATAATTCTAATTAAAGTTGATTTGAGAAAATTTTGAGTTTCAACTATGTAAATTTTATGATTAAAAATGTCATCCTAAATATAGAATTTTTGATCTAAGCCTGTAAAATTTTCTCGTTTTAGTTAAACTTGAAATTCTGGTCTTCCGTTAAATTTCACATTGCCCATGAACTTATGTTTCATCTGATAAAGATTATAGAATAATTGAACGAAAGTAATGATACTTCACAAATATTTCACCTGTTTAATTCACTTCATTATAAATTAAAAATAATTACTGCCATAAATGTAGCTTTACATTTTTCATATTCTGTTAATTAAAAAAAAATATTAATGCATTATTTTTTTATATGAAATTCTTAGGACAACATTAAGGTAATCTCCTTCCAAAAACAAAGAAGTTGAAATCGACTATTGAGAAAAAATAAAGAAATCTTTTTGAAATTTTACAATTTTATTTAAGAGTTGAAATTTGCGTTTTATTTCTCCTTTTGAAATGTTATGATTAGGACGTCCAATTTCCCGGGGTTAAGAGTTTCCTGGGAAACGGGAAAAATATTTCCGGATATTTTCGAAACAGTCATAAATCTGTGTTTTCATTATATTTGTTTTGTTTTGTTTTTAAAGCATTAAATCATAGAATTGTTTCAATACTGGTTATAATGTTCACTCCAATCTAAAAAAGGCGATAGTTTTTTGATAGCTTAAAAAAATTAAAAATTGTTTTTGGATTTTGAATGAACCACAATTTTTAATCCAATGCAAATCAAATTATATAAGTCTTTAACACTTCTGGAGTTTTTTTTTGAAAAGGTCCATTAAACCAAATTTCCAGTTTTTGGGTGTTTTTGGAACCACCTTGAGTCAGAGGGGTATTAAAAACATCCAAAAAGCAAAAACTGGAAATTTGTTTTATTGGACCTTTTTTTTTTTTAAAAAAAAAACAAAAAAAAACTCCAGACGCGAAGCACCAACGGGGTCAAAAAAGTTGGAATTGCAACTTCATCCGGCAAAAACTCAACCGATTTGGGTTTTCTTTTATATATTTTTTTAAATGTCATGACTAGAAAAGCCCGAAAAATCCTTTAAAAAAGTCTATAGAAAAAGAAGCGACAACAAATAAAATGATAATTTTAGATAAGTTTTGAATTTCATGTTTTATACAAAACATATTTCATATATTATTTTTAAGTTACTATCGCCAATTGGGGAAAATTGGGACTTAAGTCTGAATAAGTACAGGAGATTTTATAACAATAAATTTGGAAATCGGTGTTCTAAATTTTTTGTTCTGTTCCTGTTTTGCCTGTGTTGTGTGAAAAATACAAAAGCGAATGCAAATTTTTATGTTTTAAAATTCATGTCGATAACTAGGTATTCAACTGTTCATGGATTTCCACAATTAAATCTGAATTTCCAGACCAAAATTGTTTTTTTTCAATTTCTGAAATTCCCGGGACAAATTTGAAATAAATCCTGGGAATTTTGTCCCGTGAATTCCCAAGAACTACCCGATTGCAAATTAGTAAAAATGTTTTGCAAAGTTTGTAGAGTACGTTTTCAATACTTTTGAAAAAAAATCATAATTGTTTATCACTAAAAAAATCGTTTAAAAAAAACTTTTGACCATATATTAAGTTTAATTGTGGTTACTCATATATTTGTAGACCATTAGAAGGTAAAGCTTGAAAGAAAAAACGAAATAATTTCTATTGAAAAGTTCAGAAAATTTCACAAGTTTCATGTTTTACCTTGAAAATCGGACCAATAGCTTCCGAGACATCGTTACTTGAAAATTGCAGGCTTAATAACGTCATGATTCGAATTCCCGGACGCTTCGAAACCCGGACACCTCATCGTGTTTTATCAAGAATTTGGATACAACTTCGCATTATGAATGTCAAAACTGTGTTATTTGATGATCTTTCATTAAAAGTTTGTTTGAACGCTGTAGTTAATGTCAACACAAATAAATAAAATAAAATTTTACGTGAAATTTTTCATAGGCGTCCGAAGCACCGGGAAGGCAAAGCAGAAATTTATGGTTTGGATTTTATTATATAAAATATCGATTGTTTTGATGTTAGCAGCTTATTTGAGACTTAAAGAATGCCATTCACTAACATTTCAGTCCAAATTTGTGCGGTTCAGCAAAAACGAGTGTCCGGAATTCGAAGCAAAAGTGTCCGGATTTCGAAGCACAACAAGTCATTTTAATTTTCAAATTCTGATGATTTTTTTTTTGAAAAGGCATATTTTGCATGCATTCTCTTAAAACTGACTGTTAATACTACATCCTGATGATATTTCTTCATTTCCAACTTATTACATGATTTTTTGTCAGCTATAACGAAAATGATATGCTACTAAGTGTCCGGATTTTGAATCATGACGTTAGGTGCCTCTTAGAAAAAAAACATTTTCATCTTTTCTAATTCTCAAAATTTCAAAATATAAAAAATAGCTTTTTGAAAATATTATTTTTGGGGTGCTTTTCTCTCAAGAATTGTTTTTTTTAAATGCAAAAAAAAAATCGAAAATAAATTAAAAATTTATACCTAAAGTAACTTGAAAATAGTATATTTTACCAACAAAAAAAAAATGTAACGTACTTTTTGATTGCAAATTCGATTTCGCTTTGTAAACTAACTTTTAATAATTGTTTTTTCCAGATTTTCGATTCTTTTTTTTTCCAAAGTTTTTTAAGAAAAAAAAAGATGTCTTTTTGGTCTTCTTATCAAAATACTTAGAAAATTAAAAAATATACGGAATTTTTTGACTTTTAGTGATAAAAAGTTAAATTAAAAATTCGGAAACTTTATTCCTTGTCCTAATCTTAACTGACAACTTTGCCGAAGACATCAATTCGACCAAAAAAACCCTGCTCAAGATACTGAATTGCATACATTTACTTATTAATTTTGTATGACCAGTCCCAAAAACTGTATGCAGACTTGTATGGAAAAAATAATGATGCAAAATGACTTTTTTTTGACATAATGAATGAATGGCAGGGATGCCAGATACACAGATTTGTCTGTGTTTCACAGACATTTGAGCTCGTGTTAGACATTTTTGAGGTGCACAGACTTTTTAAAAACTTCATTAAATTGTTATTTTGTAAAAATATCAATCGAAACTTATTTCGTTAGTCTTCAAATGCTTAAAAACACAATTTTTGATAAATTTCTATGACTGTAAATTGATTTATTTGAATTTCACAGGCACAGATATACACAGACTTTTTCACAGACATTTTAAAAAATCATATGGCATCCCTGATGCATTGACAAAGTTTCATAAAAAAAAGAAAGTTGACTTTCGGTGCGGAGGTTTACGACACCGAATTAAATCCCTGTATCGTCAACGAAGAACGGTGCATCACGCCACTACCGACGTCATCCTTTTCTGATGTAATCACTGCACAGACAGTATACACAGTGCCACAGACACTTGCACTTGGGGGGGAAAGGATCACGCTGAAGAGTGCTCCTATCTCTCGAAAGGCATAGAAAGACAAGCTTCAGTGATATGTAGGGCAAACCTGCGCTAGATCCACTTATCCAGTGTGTGTGTTGTAATTATTCCTCTCTGGTAGCTAGAAGTTGCACAAACTTACGATTCACATTAGTTGAATCAGTACCTTTAAATTCAGATTAAGGAAAAAAAAAATATTTGATTTTGCCTATAAACAATCTTGAAAGACTTTGAAGCACTCAATTGAAATATAACAATTCACCAAAGACCTACATCATAATTGTTAGTTTTCTGAGTATTCTCCAAATCATACATATTTCACTCGGACACAAAAAGTCAATTTAAATCCAATATAAAGGATTCTTTTGATGCATTTTACCCAAAAATACCAAAAAAGGCAAATTCCCAACTAAATCATTTTTATTATTCCATTTCCCTACTGATCTGAAGCACAAAAATTCGAAACTATTTCCATCGAAATCGATACATGGAAAGCAATCATTTTTCACTTGATTTTTTTTCCATCTAGCTCGATTTAATCCCTCAAGTACCGACCGGTTAAAGCAACACATTTCCCTTTCTACAACACCCGGGGTTTTGGGGTGGTTTGAATTTCCCTTCTGCTTATTTTTTTTCTTTTATTTGCCAACACTTACCTCACCTTATTTGAATGCAAAGTGTTCGTTCGTTTCACTCCCTTTGAACTAAGCTTTTCGTGTACATGATTTGAGAAAGTTGTCTCATCTTAAATTTTTAGATGGTTTTATTTCTTAAAATGAGCTTTTTAAAGATAGAACCAAATATGTTGAACAATTGAACCGTGTTCACACGCAAACACAAATTTCCTGACCGCACACCACCACACCACACACTAGCAGCCTTATAACACGCGAGCTTTTCCCTCACTTTGATGTTTAAATAATGAGCATCGCCGGTGCTTCCGTTAGAAGGTGAAGCCGTTTTCCCAATCTCACCTTTATGGCGGCTGGCCTGATATTATGGTACGCTGAGCCAACTCTAATTCGCAGAAACATTTCTCCGACTTTTTTTTCGGGTTTCAAGCATTTACCGAGATTGTTGCAGGTGAGGCTTCGTGTACTTTTAACGATCGGGGCATGAAAAATAAATTTCAATTTGCAGGAATCGGAAATTTAAGGCGGCTTCAACATGCAGATTAGACTGAGATAAATCGGTTGGAGTGTAAATAAAAGATGATTTGTTGGTTTTTTGAGAGTACAAAAAGTTGTTATGAGTTCATTAGACAGGAGCAAACATTTATCAAACTCTTTCAGCCCATCTCTCTTCTTAAATGGCAAAACATACTTACACTGAGAAAAAAACATTTTTTTATTTTTTTTTCTTCGCCATATCTCAGCAACCGAAAGCCGTATCAACAAAGTTCAATAAAGCAAAATGTAGGAAAACTTGTCAGCTTTTCGAAAATATTCTGTTTTTCTAACCCTGCCCAGCTATGGGCACAATTTTTATATATTGGAAAACTGCACTTTTTCAAAAAAGTTATCTCCGGGGAAGGGGGCTTTTTATCGAAATTGGAACTACTGTATTTAAAATTTGATTTTACAACAAAAACATAAGTAATTTGTTTTCGGTTTTTTAATCAACTTTGTCAAAGTGATATATTTTATTTATGTTTTAAGATAAGTTATTTTTCTTCTGTGTATCAACTTTATTTGCTGTAGTCCTCATCTATATCTACAACTATGCCCCCCCCCCCAGATATACAGATATAAGCTAATTTACTGTCCAGGTTAAACTTAAAAATCAAAAAATCTCATAAAAGTGGAGTGTTTTTTGTTTCAGTGTATTTTTTCGGAAAGCCCGTCAAATTTCCTAAAAGTTTGTCTTTGACTACTTTTTGATACGAAGCAACGGCTTCGAGATACAGCAATATTTAAATTACGAAATACAAAAATATTGAAAACTCTTACGCCCTTCTCAAATGTCTGGCTCCATATACACAAAAATGGCTTATATAATCGTAGGATAACATGTCTACAAAGTTTCATTGAAATCGGAGAGGGTCGGATAAAACCGATTCCCTATTTGACATGGAATTGCTCGATAGAGATTTTTTGAATTTTTACTTAGCATATCTACCAAATTTGTACCCCTAAAAGTTTCATTTAGATTTATAAAAATGCAAACATTTTAATTTAAAAATAGACTCAATTCTCTCTGCTAATAAGTCAATTGTAAAATAGAATCCTTACATTTTATAACTTGGATAGGATTTGATTGAATTTGGTTGAGATTAGAGGTGGGCAAAAAAAGCGCGCGCCGCTCAAAGAGCCGGTTCACAAAAAGAGCGAACGATCCATGGCTCACAAAAAGAAGGGCCGCGATTCTTTTTGAAACTCCGTTCTTTTGAAAGAACCGTTCCAAGATGGAATGATTCTTACACATTTGTCTATTTTACAGGTTATAAATATCATTAAGGCCGATGTAAATATTTTTAGAAGTTTATGTCGCCCCCGAATAAAAAAATATTTATTCAAAAAACTTCAAAATTTTAATTGAAAACGAATAATATGAAATGCATTTTCCTGCGTTTAAAATCTTATTTAGCATATTTGAGATCGATCAACAAGATTTTTTTGGTGAAATTCCATTGCACAGTATTGATATTTTGAAAACTAAAGATTGCAAAACATCTGGGCAGGTGTAAATAAAAAAAAATTGCAAAGGCTTTATTGAATTTGTAACAAATAGTAGAATAAAATTTGTTTTTGAGGATTGAAAATGCAATTTAATTTTTTTTCAATGATCATAAATTATGTTACATTGGTCAGAATTGATCGAAAGACACATTAAAGAATTACCAGAGTACAAATTTGAGCATTCCAAAATGGATATGCGACAAAAGGTCGAAAGGACAAAAGGTCAAATGTGAAAAAATTAACCAAATAATTAAATTAAATTTATGAAAATCTGATTTTTTCTGTGAGTTTATCGTTGGTTTATCCATCTTTTTAGTAATGATCTTTTTTTTAATAGACAGAATAACTTCCAAACATTTTTTTGAGATTATTTTCATTCTTTCAAACATGAGCAGTTCTTCCAAAAAAAGTTCGACTTCTGAAATATTTTTTTTAGTTTTTGATTAATTTTAAAAACAACCTATTCTTGATTGTCAAAATATTTTTGTGAGTTTTTCCATTCTTTCAAACATGAGCAGTTCTTTGAAAAAAAATCCACTTCTAAAATATTTTGAAGGCTTATTTTTATTTGAAAAACAACCTTTGCTCATACGTCATAATGTTTTTGTGAGTTTTTCCATTCTTTCAAACATGAGCAGTTCTTTGAAAAAAAAGATCGAGTTCTAAAATATTTTGAAGGTTTATTTTTATTGTTAAAAACAACCTTTTCTTGTACGTCAAAATATTTTTGTGAATTTTTCCATTCTTTCAAACATGAGCAGTTCTTTGAAAAAAAAGGCCGACCTTTAAAATATTTTTTTATTTTTTTAATTTATTTTTAAAAACAAATAATCTTGATTGTCAAAATTGTTTTTGTGAGTTTTTCCATTTTTTCAAACATGAGCAGTTCTTTGAAAAAAAAGTTCCACTTCGAAAATATTTTGAAGGTTTATTTTTATTTGTAAAACAATCTTTTCTTGTTTGTCAAAATATTTTTGTAAATTTTTCAATTCTTTCAAATATTAGCGGTTCTTTTTAAAAATACTACCTACTTCTAAAATATTTTATAAGTTTTTTTTTTAAATAAAAATCGTTGGAATATTTTAGAGACTTTTACATTCTTTCAAATTTAAATAGTTTCGAAAAATGAAAAAGTCTTGCTTCTTAAATATTGTTGCAAGTTTTCTATCCTTTTTCAATCTATCTTTCATGGTCACAATAGTATTTATTTATATTTTCAAAGATAAACTTCCTCTAATCCCCCCCCCCTCCCTATCAGGAAAGTCTCCAACAATCCGGGGGCAAGTTTTTATTCAGAAGACCTCTAAACTTTTAAGAATATAGACGTGAAATTAAAGAAAAACGTTCAAATCACCTTTCCATAGCCGGGTTTCAATATTTGTGTATTTAGGCTCACATTAAAACTTTTGTAAAATGTTTTTTTTTTAATTCGACCTTTTGTCCTTTCGACGTTTTGTCCATTCGACCATTTGTCCATTCGACCTTTTGGCATTCGACCTTTTGTCCATTCGACCTTATGTCTTTCGACCTTTTGCCATACATTCTTCCAAAATGCATCACTTGGAAAATTTTGCCAAAAAAATACTAAATAACCATAATATTATCTTATCTCCACCTGCCCAATTTAACTTTAGCATTTATAGACTTTTTGATTAAATAAGAATGTAGGAAAGAGTTCGCAGAATATTTTGTCATAATTAAATTTGTTTCATTCTAGCAAAAATAAACACAGTCTTGTTAAATAAATAGCAGTTTTCTCCAAAACTCTAGATTTAAGTGTGGGTGCTTTTCCTGGTTTTGAAGCAAATCTTCTAGTCCTTAGCTTTTTTCAAAAGAATGGCTTATAAAGTCTAATAAAAAACACAAAAAAATCACACCATTTTAAAAATAGTCTTTTCATCCAAATTTATGAAAAAGAGCGAAAATGAGCGACTCCTGAAAAAGAGCGGTTTGGCTCACCTCTAAGTTGAGATTAACTCATTGATACCCGAGCTTTTTAATACAAAAATGATTTTTTTAAATGCTAATATCTTTCCAGGATCGAGTTTAACAGCTTCGGCACGATCTACAAAATTTAAGAGCATTAAATTTCCAATGAGAATCTCACTTTTGGGAATATCTGGATGGAAGTAGCGCACTCTGAAGGCATAACTGTAAGAAAGTTTGATTATTTTTTCTTTTTTTCGATTTTTAGCATACAAACTTCCCCTTCGAGTATCAATGGGTTAATGTTGACCGATTTAGCTCATATTTGGCACAGAGTCCTGAAACTGGAGAACAAAATATAGCTTTTGGAGCGAGGTTTTATAAAAAAAGTCCCATGTTCTGGGCAACCTACTGCACACAAATCAACGTATTTTTTTGGAATGGAAGTTTGAACTGTTTAACATAAATTAAAAAAATATAACATAATGAAGAAAATTTGCGAGCTAAATTTGAAAATTGTTAAACCTGTGCAAAAATATGAAAAAATACTTATCTTGAGAAAGGTTATTGATCAGTTCGGCAAACATTTATTTGACTTTCGCTAGGACCTCGGAAATATTTTTTTATTATTTCTTTAATTTTGTCTAAACAAATCTGTTACCGTAATCGTGATTTTTTTTTCATAAACGTTAGAACCACGAAAGAATTTATTCATGAGTATGGTGCATTTGCACTATACACGTTCTCAAATTCATTATCAAAATTCACGATTTCAGGAATTGACTTTTTTTTCGTTTGGTTTGTCCCTTTTTATATTTTTTGTTGTCGCAGACATAATTTTGTTTAAATGATGTCAAGAATAGTAGCAGTTATTTTAATTGATTTACAGTAAATATTTCAAAACTTTATAAAACATCTGGATCAAATTTTGAAAAGGGTGTTTCGACATTGCCTTAACCACGTGTAATAAAAGACTGTAAGAGCAATGCCGTCGTTGCCCCATAAATATTCGAAATATTCCTTACATTTTCAAAAGGTCTTATGCAAATAGGAAACCCATGACGCATTGATTGGTTTTGAAAAAGTAATCTAGAAATTAAAAAATATTGAAACATTTCAATTCTTTATTTTAAGAATGTGATACCAAAATTTCGATCCGATTTACAAAAACATACTTTTTTAACAATATTTTTATCGGCCTAAGCACATTTTTGATCAAAGACCTGCAGGCAATAATAAACTCCACAGGCAAACTTTTCGCATTCACTTTGGAACACATAAAATATTTCCCTCGGAAAAGCCATCTCAATTCTGACGACGATGCACATTACCATGGCAAACCGTATAACGCATGGTTCCGTTCCGTAGTTGTAGTGGTGCTCGGTGAACCGGAAGGGAAGAGCGCGCGTACTTTTTTTTTTGCAGGGTTGGGAGCAAGTGGATGGGTGGAAGATTGTCAAGTAACACAAATATTTGTAGCCTGAAAGCACAATGTTCGGTTTGCTGCTGCTGCTGGCGCTAGTGGCTGCCACTTTTATAGTTGCTTCTTTTAAGGGAGCGCAACTTGACGGGGAGAAGAGAGGGTGAATTGAATACGAGATGATGTTTGTACAGTTTGTGCTGCTTCCGGAAAGGGGGGGGGGGAAGGAGGTTGTGCTGTGTTCCCTTTTGAGACAGACTACAAAGTGCACTTTTCCACGAAGAGGTAGTTAAAGTTAGTTTAAAATGTCGTTATTTGTACCGGTTCGTTCGCTCCCATCTCGCTACCTGGAAGTTTTTCATCGTTTTTTTTTGTTTTTTCGTACTTTTCCAGAATTCAGAGAGAATGATGCGGTGTGTGTGTGCGAGAGTTTGTGCGCCAAAAAGAGCCGGGGAAAAATATTCAAAGGGAATAAATAATCGTCAACAAACTGCATTTAAATAGTGCCGCTCAGTCGTGAAATACGTAACAAGATGGCGGCGAAGAAGGTGGTTTCGAATGAATAATGGAGCTTTGTGAGTTTTCGTATAATGTTCCTTTTTATGAGACCGCGAAGAGAAGACATTAAGTGAGATTTATGTGGTGGACCAAATTTACCACTGCTGCATTCTGTAAGTTTTGATATTGCGTCAAAAGATGGTTATATCAAATTATGGTGTTTATTTTTTTTGTTACAGGAAAGTTGCGGATAATGCAATGTTACCTCGAATTCCGAGGGATTTTAACAGCTTTTGGAAAAGAAAGGTAATTGTTACTGAAATACCATAACACTTTTTTTGCATCTCCAATGATATTTTTACAACAATGAGATAAAAAAACAAATGTTTTTTTGAGACACAGAATCAAATTTTGCGCCATTTTTTATCCGTTTTTAACAAGTGAGTCGGGACAGCTAGCTAAGATTAAAAAATATATATTTTTTTGTATTTAACAACTACTGCGTTATATAATACATCGTTATAAATTTTCTAGTATATGTTTTAAAGATTAATTTAAAAGATATATAAAAGTATTAGTATGCAAATGAAAATTATAATTTAAAGATCATTGCAAATTTTATGTCAAATATTTGACCTCCTCTTTAAAGATTTTTTACAGAATAATCAGAGGAGAAACTAATAATTGATAATTTTTTTTTATTACCGGCATCCATAAACCAACAAACACTGAAATAGTATTTTATGCAACAAGTTGCAAAAAGAGGATTTTTTCAGCACGAATCGTACATTTATCCAACGAGGTTCACCGAGTTGGATAAATACGACGAGTGCTGAAAAAATCAAGTTTTGCAACGAGTTCCATACAACATTTTTTGCAATTCCGAAAAACACCCATTGAGTGAAATTTTAAGTCAAATTTCCATGTATTTCGTTTATAAATCGTTTAAATCAAAAAAATGTTGAAATGTGTTACATTTCGAAACAAGTGCTGAAAAGTTCAACTTTTCAGCACCCATTTGAGTGCTGAAAAGTAGAACTTTTCAGCATTTATTTTGAAAAGTGTTGCTATTCGATTCTGTTATGATTGGTACAGAAAAGTAGGCTATTTCGTCGTTCAAGAATGACAGAAAAAGTAAGTAGTTTCACGACGGAATTGCAATAATACTTATTCGTGGTCAAATTAAGGGATAGACACAGAAAAAGTCCTGTGAAATTAATTGAAAATGACGCTAATTTATGAATTTTTTTATGTAATAGAGATAATTAGATTTGAAAAATTTGAATTTTGGGTCACCAAGTTGGTAAATGACGACTTTCATAAATTTATTGATAATTTGTATTTTTAGAATGAAATGAGTTATAAATTTTTCGCGATACCTTTTTTTTGTGAAGTTTCTAGAATCGGGCTAAAAATTTAAAATATAGTAATTTTTAACCCTTCTTGACTTCGAGCAGAGCCGAGGAACAAATACTGGAAATGATATGTCTACTAGTCTAACGATATTTTTTTTTTGAATTTTATACGTGCACTTTTTTATTATTAATGTTTGAATAGATTCATTTAGCATAATGATGGAATGATGGAGAAAATGTTGCCAACCTCGTTGTTGAAGAAAGGAGATTTAAATGATATTTTTGTGAATCTTGATATTTAACAATTTATTTTAAGCTTTACAATGCTTATACACACGGAGAAAAAAGAGTTCCCAAAATCGTGAACAAGCGTTCATGAAAATGAGAACCACGAACAAAGTGTTCAAATTTCATGGTACGTTTTTCAAAATCGTACCATGGGATTTGAACACTTTGTTCGAGGTTCTCATTTTCATGAACGCTTGTTCACGATTTTGGGAACTCTTTTTTCTCCGTGCATTACTAAGGTTTTTTTTGCCAGGAAAGGATTTTTTTTCGAATGCTCGAAAATAAAAAAAATCGAAATTTTAATGGAAATAGAAGTCCAATGAACTGAAAACAATTTGATATGCATTTTTATTCGTGTGTTGTTGATTTTTTCATGTTTGGACTCGATCAGGATTATATCTGATTTTTTTGGAAATCTAAACTAGAGGTGCGAGCCGCTCAAAGAGCCGGTTCACTAAAAAGAGCGAACGAGCCATGGCTCACAAAAAAGAGCCGCAGTTCTTTTTGAAAACTCCGGTCTTTTGAAAAAAACCATTCTAAGATGGAAAGATTTTTTTGTATTAAATTTGTGTCTTTTTTTTTGTTTATAAATATAATTCAGTAAATTTCCAACACATTTTAGTATTATATTTTAAATAGTATTAAACTTAGAGGAATTAAAATGCGATATCAAATATTTCAATGCTTATAAAAAATGTATCCCAAACTGTCCCGATAAATCTTCAGCATTTCGTCGCTTGTGTACTATCCAGTCACTAAATCAAAATGTAGAAAACAGTCCGCAGTATATTTTCTCCAAAAGAAATATTAACATTTGTTCAATTTTGCCAGAAATAAACGCAATTTCGTATAATTACTAGCAATTTTCTCTAAAATCTTAGAATCAAGTTTGGGTGCCATTCAATTTTAAGGTTCGAGTAGAAATCTTGACATGAGTCGAATAATAAAACTTTAACAATCACACCATTCCTAAAAATAGCCATTTCATCAAAATTTAACATTTTTTTTAAATGAGCGAAAGAGCCGTTCAAAAGAGCGGCTCTTTTCAATGAGTGAACTAAAATGAGCTGCTCTTGAAAAAGAGTGGTTTTGCCCACCTCTGAATCCATCTTTTTTTTTGTGTGAAAAAAGTGATTAAAAATGGTTCTCCGGTGAGTCTTTTATCGTCATTTGTTGAAATTATTATCAAAGTGCTTCAGAACCCTGTTATGAGACTAATGGTCATGTGATTTCAACCCCTTCCCGCCCAGAGCAAATCCGAGATTTTTCACGGTTTTACATATTATAAACTAATGTAGGTTGAACCAGGTTGAAAAACGCATGGTTGCAGAGAAATTAAATTTTGAAGACAAAAATTTGTGGTGCTCTGGAGTAACCATAGGCGTGAGAGGGTTAACAAAAAAAAAAAACCATTTATGAACTCGTTTGTCCATGTTTCTAGTGATTTTACCGTAATTTGTTAATTATGATAGCATTGATTTTGAATACAATATAATGAGATTTACCTTAAAACATTAAAAAAAAAGAATAGAAAAAGATTTAACAAATGCATAACAAGATATTCAAGTGCATGTAAAATATTTTTTATGAAAAAAAGAAGATTTCGATAAAATCACAGAATAAGTTGCATAGGAAACGGGTATTTTTGAACCTTATGAATTATGAATTTAACACGTGTTGTATGGAATTGAATGGAATTTAGGCGTTTATACCGAATTAGCACTAGCGTCTAAAGAAAAATTAATCACACGGACCAATTTCCAAAATTTACAAGAAAGACAAAAAAGAGGTATTCCCAAAAAACCATCCTCCAAACATTGGTCCATTTGCACACAGCGACTGATTGCTTTATGGCTCTCAAATCCACGCCTTGCACTAGTGGGCTGTCACTCCCGGTAGAAATATTACCTATTCATTGTGCAGCGTTACCACCCACTGCCGACCAGTGACCACCACCAGCACACGCGGTCAAAGCCCTCCTCCTCTGTTTTCCTCGGTGCTATTTTTCCCATTTTCCAGCTCATTGCTGGTTTTCCGCAACTGCTTTTCCAAGGATTACGGTTTGCTCTGTACGACGACGACGACTGTACTCGCGCAAGTGGTCTTCCTGTGGACTAACCGGTGACCATCTCCCATGACCGCCTAACCAGCACGGGAAGTTCTGGTGTGGACGGTGTGATGTGTGCTTTGCTGTCGGAGGACGGTTTGTGATTTATTTTTAACGAGATTCTACTATTGCCACGGGGGAGGGACAAGTTTGGCGCGGCAGGTGAAGGAGATTTTTTGGAAAAAGTATTGGAAATTTTCAGCAAAATCTCGTTCACAAATGGCGCAATTTCAGTGAATCCATATTTCCAGCACCTAGGTATATTTGTTCAGATGGAGATCCTCCATTCGTAGCGAAAGGATTGCCTTTTCCAATTTGGAGGACGTCTCATTGCAACGGGCGAACTTCAGGTTGGTTATTAATTTAAGATGTCAAATAAAATAACAGCATGCCACAGAGCGAGAGTGGCGTGACAATGAACCATTGTGTGCTATTTCGGGGCTGGCCAGGTGATTTTGATAGTGCTGGGGAAACATATTTTCTTTTGTCAAGTTGAATCAATTGAAGAAATTAAACAAACACAAAATTGATCTTAAGCAAATAATGTCGTTAGCACCGTCTAAGAATTTCTCTGTGCATTCTTAATTCTGGTTGAAGCTTTGAACAGAATGTTCCAAGAATCAAGATATTTTTTTTGTGATGTCCGTATAGTTATGGTTGGAAATAAGTATAGAATTTCAAAATACAGAATGCGAAGTAACTTTTGTTCGTATCAATTTTTATAAGCTGGTGTAATTTTATCTAAGTGGGTCGCTACTGCCACTCTTCAACAATCGAGCACTTCCATTCGAGCAGTTTTTGCTTTTTTCTACAATGTATTTCTTATGGAGCGAACTGTCAAAAACTGCTCGACTGCGGGTGTTCCATTCTACCAGCAGAGCACCCTTATGCAATGGAACACCCGCAGTCGAGCAGTTTTTGACAGTTCGCTCCATAAGAAATACATTGTAGAAAAAAGCAAAAACTGCTCGAATGGAAATGCTCCATTGACGTTGCATTTGGTTGATTGAATGTTGGTTGAAACTTCCTGTCAGTTTGATCGAGTGGAAGAAAGCTTTTTAAAGTGGCGAGTTTCCGTGTACTTGAAATTGATTGCAAGTTTTTTTTTGATAAGGGTTTCATATTTTTACATCAGTTGATTGAGTTGAGTAAATGTATTTGTTGCCTTCTGAATATTTTCTTTTATTGGCAATTTACAATATTACTAAACTGGATTAAGTGTTTTATCATTTTTTGAAGACTTTAATCAATTTAATTTGATGAGATTTGACCAATTTGTTTTGAAAATTTAGCACATTTAGCGATTAAATTTACAATATATTTTTCACGACCTGAGATGGCATTTTCACGGAATTCTGTGAACTCTTTTCAAGCAGCTCAAACATGTGTAATTTCAACACAATCATGCAAAAATGTTAGCACTCCTAGTTTTTTTTTTAAACATTCTGTATAGGTTATCTCGGACACGAACAACTGACTCTTTCAGTTCAGCAAACTTTGAGAAGTATTTTCCGAAAATTTTCCAACGTATTTTCTTTGAAAACTTAGTTAAAAAAAAAAACTTGTCATTGTGACGATCAGTTAAACGCATAACATTTTCAAAACTTGAAAAACGCGTTTACGGGAAGCAGAATTCTAAGTCGTTATGAAAATTTGATACTTCCTTCAAGACACACCAAATATAAGCTGTTTTTAGAAATTTACTTTACATAAAAGCGCCATTTGTATCAATTTGGGGTGACACTATTTCGATTTTCTCTTTTGAGTTTTTGCGGGGTTTGCGCTTTAGAAATGTATGCAAATAATGGAAAAAATGCGTCTTGTGGGGTCTAGAAAATTGTGCTTGTTAAAATGTCAGGTTAAATTTTAATGCAAAGATAAAATTTCACGAATTTTGCGATTATATCATCAAGATCTAAGCATTTAATGTTAAAAACATACACATCTACAATTTTATGATCTTTTCGCAAAAATAATATTATGAAAATTTTGGAATCAAAACTACCATTTCAAAAGGGTAAAACTTGTAATATTACACCCATTTGAAATGTTAGTCTATATTCCTAAATCTTCAGATTACTTTTTCTAAAAAATCATAAAATTTCACAAATGTTCCATTTTTCAACATTAAAAATCGGACGAGGCCTTCAGGCCTGATTTTTTAAAAAGTCACTAGTAATTTTCGTATGCTCCTCAGAAGTACTTTCTCATCACCATTTAAAAAAATCTCAACAATTTAAAACGCAATCATCAATGTAAAAGTAAGTAAATCTTTCCCAGTTCCTGAGGGGAACACCCTAGAGTATCGGGGCCGGCATTTACAAAGCGGATTCTGTGGCAGTTTCATTCTCAACTTAATGTTAACATGTTAAGGTTAATGTTAACATTCCATAGGTCGCCTCCCTAAGGTGTCGTGATAAGGTTCAATTTGTGATGATACACTATCTTCCCTTTACCAAGCAATCGATTCCAGAAGGGAAAAGATCACCAGTTGTGTTGGTCCGAGCCGGGATTTGAACCCCGATCTGTCGCTTACGAGGTGGAAGCGTTACCACTGGGCTACGTGGCTCGGTCTATCTTCGATGCCTCTTAGACAATCTTGTAGCAAATTTTCTGAACTTATCTTGAAAACAGGGCTGTACATGATTTTTTGATTTCAAGTTAATTTTGAAATCGAAAAGCATAAAAAATATGGCCTTAAACTTGCTGATATACAGCATCTGAAAGAGAAGCAAACAAGAAATAAAAAAACGGGTTTCTGTACATCACGATTTTTAATGTCAAAAAATTAAATTATCGTAAATTTTTTAAAGCATTGAAAATCAAAGCCAAAATTTAAATTTCCAAATAAATTTTAAATTTGAAATTTTTTGAAAAAAAAAACTATTTATTCAAAAAACACAAAATTTCACGATAGATGTCAGTATCCGCTCTTAAAAAATTGTGTCTTCCATCATTGGAAAACCGCTCGTAAAACCCACAATTTTTATATTTCAGATTTGTAGCCGGAGACGAACATTTTATTTTTCGATTCACAATTTACGACCAATAAATGTGGTCAAAGCCATTTTTAGAGGTATTTTTGGTCTATTTTACAGATAACACTTTCAAATTACAAGAATTCAGTTTCAAACAAAAAGCCATTCGAAAACATGCGCCATAAACTGCTTGGGCTCAAAATTTGAAGCTTTTCCAAAATGTTTTTCCTGAGATATAGCCATATTAGTGTTTTTCGTCTTATTTTTACCCTATTTTTCCTATTAAATTTTTGTTTTTATACAGAATCAAATACTAAACATCAAATTTGAAGTCCCGGCACGCTCTCGCTCGAAAGATCGACAAGTCGTCAAGTCGAAGCATAAACATTTACGATTGCGCGTTTTACGCTACGCGTGAAAGTGTTCTTTTGGGCTTCTCATAATAGATCGACAAAGTGCAATAGCGATACATATTTTTATAAGTTAATCATAGACTAACATTAAAGGCTATTTTTCCAATAATGTCAATCCAATATGTTTTTCTCAATTAAATTTTAATACCTTGCGACCCATTATGTACCTCCTAAATTAAAAAAAAATGTATTCGAGGTTTAGCCTAAAAATATTCGAAGCTTTAGGTCAAATTCTCACTGGGTGGTATCATTTTGTTTATGAAAAATTAATTGCACCAATATATTTGTCGGAGTTTCATCATTTTGTAAGAAAGGCTCTATTTCATCTCTGGTGATATAAAATCGGGTTTTTTGCATTTTAAAAATATTTTCTTTTCAAAAAGGAACATTTAAAAATATATTTTTGAAATACTGAGAAAAAATCTTATAATTTTCTCTCTGGGACTTTGAAAATTGCACAGAAAAAAATGATGGTAGTAGTGCGTCCATCCCGGGAATTCCCGGGACAAAAATTCCGGGATTTTTCCTAAACCGGGAATTCCCGAATCCCGGGATTTTCTATAATTTGTCCCGGGAATTCCCGAAATTGAAAAAAAAAATCATATTTTGGTCTGGAAATTCAGATTTGGTTGTGAAAATAGTAGAACAATAAAATGAATTAAAATTTGTATTCAGCAAATCTCAGCATTAAATTGGCATTTAAGGAAAAAATATTATAATTTGAATTACCAGGTCCGCAAAATGCCTAGTGCTTTACATTTTTTTCTCTATTATTTTATTTTTTTGAAAAACTGGATATATTTACGTATATTTTCGATTTTAAATTAAAATAAACAATCTCATATCAAATTATTTATAATCAAACACCGGCATCTAGGGCAAATACGTACAAATGTAACGAATAAATACAGCTATTAAAGCAAAAAATATTTGCATGACGTTTTGGATTACTTCGGTTGAAACAGTAACAAAACAAAACAATTTGTACTTCTAAATGTATTGCTCTAAAATCTCCTGTACCTATTTAGACTGTAGTTCTGATTTTCCCTCGGTTGGCGGTACCCGGGCAGACGGTAATAACAAAATTCATGCCATTTCAATAACAAATACTGTTAAAATAACATAAAATGTGAAAGAATCTTCTTGAAAAATCCAATTTTGCATAAGAGATTAATAACAATCTATGTTATCATAACAATATTTGTTATTGGTCTGATATTGGTTGAAAGCCAAAACAAGTTTAGAATAACATTTTTTGTTATGGAAGAATACCTCCAACTGTTATTGGGATGATCGGATTAGTTGTTAAAATAACAAAAAATAATAACAAAGATTTGTTCGAAGAATAACTAAAAATGTTATTAATCTGTTATCACAATAACAATCCAATAACAAAAAAATCATAACGACGAATAACAAATTTCGTTATAAATAACGTAAAATGTTATTGGCCTAGTATTTTCAAATATCAAAAAATGTTATTCTCACGTTATTACCGTCTGCTCGGGTAGTAACTTGAAGATAATTTGTAAAATATGTTTTATATAAAACAATGAATTCAAAACTTATCTAAAATTTTACATTGACTGGTATCATTTTATTTATTGTCGTTGTTGGTTTTCTAGCTGTTTTAGTCATGTCATATAAAATATATATAAAAGAAATAAAATATGAAAGAATTCCAAAGTTTTTTTGAATAGGTCCTATAAACATATGAAAAACAAAAGCTTATTGGACCTTTTCAAAAAAAAAAGAATTATGTAATTTGATTCGCAAATAAAAAAATGATTAATCATACTGGAATTAAAAATAGTAGTTGATATAAAATCCTAAACACCACAAAGACAAAAAAAATCTTTTAAACTATTTTAAAACTGTCGTCTTTGTTTAGATTGAAGTGAGGATTATAACCATTTGATATTATTAAGCTAATTCAATGATTTTAAGCTTGAAAACATAACAAATATAATGAAACATAGATTTTATTACTGATTCAAAAATTTCCCGGGATCCCGGGAATTCCCGGGATTCCAAAAATATTTTTCCCGTTTCCCGGGAAATTCAAAACCCGGGAAAATTGGACGCCCTAGATGGTAGTATTCATCAGGAAATGGTGACAGATTTTGCGTGAATAAACGTTATTAATTTTACCCCAGAAAATGATGAATTTTCAACAGATTTTGATGAATATCAGGATCACATTTTTACAAATTTTTTATGTAATTTTACTCAAAAAAGAGGTAATATTCAACCTACCAAATTTTCAACATTCCAAAATTCAACTTTTTTCTGTGTGAGCAATTATTTTTTGAGACACAGCCTCATTTTCGAATTGATGAAGATGATTTTTGTCTAATTGCACCTAACTAGCCAGTAATATTCAACTGATGTGGGGCCTCGTGGCGCGGTGGTTAGCGGCTTCGGCTGCCGATCCCTAAGTTGCTATGGGGCGCGGGTTCGATTCCCGCCTTATCCTCCTGGCCTTCTATCTGATGGGGAATTAAAACTGTCCGATTTCAATGAAACTTTGTAGACATGTTATCCTATGCTTAGATAAGCCATTTTTATGTACACACATGTATATGGAGCCAGTTTCACTCGATAACGACATTTGAGAAGGGAGTAAGTGTTTTAAATATATTTGCATTTCGTAATTTAAATATCGCTGTATCTTGAAGCCGTTCCATCGTATCAAATAGTGGTCAGAGACAAACTTGTAGGAAATTTGACGGGCTTTCCGGAAAAAATACACTGAAAGAAAAAAAAAACCGCTAATTTTATGAGATTTCTTGATTTTTATGTTTGAAAGTCAAATTTGAAGGTGAGCCCTCGGTTTTGTGAGAATAGCCTAAGATTCACGAAAAATATAGGATGGAGCAACTCTCCTAAAAAAATACAAAAATCATTTACTGACAATGTTTTTTTTTAAAGTGCTCTAAACGTAGAATTTTTCAAAAACTGAATACGGGAATCGATTCTTTAGACAATTATACATTAATGTCTCCATATTGACCACTGTCCTAAGTCCAATCCTTGTGAAGTTACAGCGTTTTTAAAAAAAAAAATGTTCAAAAAGTAGGTTTTTTTTATTACACAATTTCCCATAAGATTGTCTTTGACCACATTTCAATTTTAAATATGGACTTACAGATATAAGCTAATTATATTGCTCATAACTGAAAACAGATTTTTTTAATGGAGACATGTATGGAAAATGACTTCTTTTTATTTGCATGGATAAAGTTTTAAACAAATCATAAAATTGAAATTAAAAAAATCGTGAAATAATTTCAACATCGTGCATGGCCTTAGCAATTGAACTATCTGTTGTTGTGAAATTTTGTTGTCTTTTAACTACAAAATTTAAAACAGATCGATATTAATGGATTACACCCTGGATTGCGGTACTTCTACGAAGTACATCGAACCATAACGAACTAATCTGGATATTGAACTAGAATGTCAAGAGCGCTCGGAATCATCTCGCACTACAGACAGACACTACAATCTTCAATCTTCGATTCATCCACCTTCTACATCATGTTCTAGAGTGGGACTTTCCATTACTCGTTGTGGAAATTGTTGACTTAAGGTAAGTGTTGTAATTTCCATACCATAGAACAAATCTTACCCATGATTTTCCAAGATGAGGTCACACATTGATGGCTTCACCCTGGCAGACTCAATTCTCCGTACCAACATATGCACCAGAACTTCATCATGTAACCGGTGCCACCACTTCAGCTGAACGATAAATCCATACCAATCAGAGTGCCTTTCTCCAGCTGAGGCCTCATGGAATCGAAGATTGGAATTCATATTGGCACCGCTCATCGTTCGTCCGCGGCCAGCCAGCAAGGAGGCACAAATTACTGCCACATGTTTGAACATTGTCGTCCTGATCGGGCGAAGCTCACCTGCTGGACACGTGTTATGCATTCACCGTCCCCCACCCACGTGCTTATCGATCGGTTGTTGTGAACGAAAGACTGTGACAGTCAAAAGATGACCTCCCGGAGTTGGTTGGCCCGAAAGGAGCAACTTTTACGGTCGTACGGCAAAATATGTACATCCGAATGTCGTTTTACGCCCCAGATGGCAATATGTTGGACGTTCGTTGGGAGTCCCCGCCACCGGACACCACGATAAGAAGTTGGTGACGTGGAAGAAAACATCGTTGGTTGACCAACTGGTTTCGGAGCAGAGCGGGGGGGTTCCAGGTGAAGGAGAAGGCATTTTTCAATTAGAAGGAAAGGTAAAATGATGAATTGGGTCGTTTTGGTCGGTGATGCCGATAATGCTAATGGGAAAAGTTTGTTCTCGCTAACTTGCTGGATCGGAGTTTTCTCTACGATTATTATTTGAATGTTCTTTGTTAATGTTATTTAAATAGATGATTTTGTTACTTCTTCAATTTATTCAAAATGAGGAACAATTTTAGTATATTTTCATCATTTTCGTCCTTATTTACAGTTGAATCAATTGAACAGTAAACAGTGTAAAAAAAATCTTCATTAAATCTCTACCAAGAAAATCAACTGATTTATTATTATTTGTTCAAACCTTATCTTATTATCCTCCCACTGAAATCTCCTAGTCGGTTCGTACCCACGTCACCCAAACCTATCGGTGATTCGACTCGAAACATTGAAATTCATATCGGCCCTCGAAAGCTTTAAGGATTTCAAAAAAATTCTCGAGATGGATCAACCCGGGCCCAACCCAGCGTACCCATCGCGATGACCTGCTGTGAGCCATTATTTGGGGGATTGAATTTATCGTGTGACACACTGGTGACCATCGGAGCATCCCGTCGTCCGCATCCCCGCAGGGCTTGGACATATCAAGAATTCCGGATGATTCTCTTTTTTTTTACTTCATTGCTGACCCAACTCCGCAAAAGCCTCCCATTCGAAGGAAATGACCCTCGAGGAGGCGATGGCAGTGGCCATAAATATTCACTGCTCGAGTGAGTCCGAATTGGCCCCGAGATGTCTCAAGCTCGCTTGGGGCTCACTCGTTGCAATTCATTTGAGAGGGAGGGGGAGCACAAGTCATGGGGGAGAGGAGATTATCGGGTTTATGGTCCGTTGGGCACATACTGGCCTGGTCACCACCCCACCCCCAGGGAGGGGAAAACTCGGTGACGCAAAGGAGGTCAATTCTGGGTGAAGATGGGTGATTGCTTCATTACACACAAAACAGACACACGGCAGGAGAAATGCAGAACCTGGCGGAGATTGAACCGGATTACTTTTGCTGGCTCAGGGGGAAATGATACAATGATGTAGGTCCATTTTAAAAGGCTTGGGATTTGCTAGAAATCCAACCAAAGTGTCAGTTCAGAATTGGTTTCGATTGCGGCACTTTTAGTGACTACGGATAATCTTCAATCCCAAATCATTGAAAGGAAATAATAAAATGCTTATTATTTTTGATGACATTTCAAAAAGATTTTACTCAAAATATATATTGTTATCAAAAAATAAATAGTTTTTTTTTGATACCGTATTTTGAAAATTTTGAGCATTAGGCTTGATTTTTTAATAAATTTGTAGTCCTTCTCAAAACCATTAATACATTTACAAATCTCAAATATTTCATTCCCAAAATATAAATTTAACATACATATTTATCAAGATTTTAATACATAATCAAACGTGTATTTGTTTTTAAATTAAAAACTTTACTTAATCCACCTATCACAATATCTGGAATCCGGCCTCCAGAAAGTGTATAAATAACACTTAAGTGCTAATAACTTGTGATAGGGTTGTCAGATCTTCAAAATTTTGAGCTCATTGGAAAGGTCTTTTTAATACCTTTTTGAAAATGTATAACATGATAGGTTTTCTTGCAAAAACCACCCTTTTTACAATTTTCCGGACATACGCCAAAATCGTTTTTTTAGCAAAACTTTTGAAGTACTTAACTAAACTTGCTGAATTTAAATAGAGACCTATGGGACCCCAAGACGTCCATCATGCGACCCATCGTTAGTTAGATAATCGAAAGACCTTTCAAATACGCCTAAAACATCAAAGATCTGACAACCATATCAAAAGTTATTAGCACTTATGTGTTATTTATACACATTTTGGAGGCCGGATTTCAGATATTGTGATAGAAATATTGTCTGAATCTTCCATGCGAACTATCGTTAAATAGGTTTTTGGTCAGACCTTGCCGATGAGCCAGAAATATTGATGGTCTGCGAACCCTATCAAAATAAATGAGTAATAAAGTTGATTTTTTTAAACATGTTAAGGGGGAATGTTGCTATTTTTACTGAATGAATTGACTTTATAAATGTGAGGAAGGCACCAACCACCTAAACGTGGATAGAGTAACGTTTTTTAAAAGAATTTCAGGAGCGATTTTCTTTTGCGTGATTTGCCTCCTCTCTCTTTCGCGGGTGAAGAAAGGTCGCTAGCGATATTGATTATTTTGCGATTATTCCATCCCTGCGTACGAAAGAGCCAAAATTTGATAAAGAGTTTTTTTTGTGGTTTTATACCTTTAAGTTTATGAAAATTGTAAAGTGGTTATTCTTATTTAGTGTCATTTCATTTTTTCATTTTTGAAAGTGAAAATGTTGTAAGTATCTATTAGTTTTTTAAGTGTAACTTACAACTTAAGTTTCCTGTGATTTGAAATTTCTAAGGTAGCAGTTTTTTTGTGAACTTTTTCTGCTCTTTCTTGAACCCAAATCCTTGTCTAAATGTATCTTCTGATAATTGAATTAAATCGTAGTTGAACGGTACTCCATAACTCTACACGCTGTAAATAATAATAACAATTGTAAACGAACTAATGCTGCAAATAAACATGAATGAATGAATGAATGAATGAAATTTCTAAGGATTAAATATCTCAAATTGTTATAATTGTTACTATCATTTTGCTAATGTTTTTTTTCAAAATAAGTTGTTGTAGTTTCAAGTGCATTAAAAATTCAGAGCAAAATGTTGCTTGAATGATTGATAAGGTTTAAGGGTTGCTTTTTATCGTTGAAGTTTTTATGGGGAAAATCGCAAAAAATTATGCAGAAAAACATCATTTCAGTCTGAAATTGTCCAAGTGTGAGGTTCTTGAAGAAAATTCCAGTTTGTGACGATACACTACCTTCCCCTTACTAAGCAATCGAATCCAGAAGGGAAAAGATCGCCAGTTGTGTTGATCCGAGCCGGGATTTGAACCCCGATCTACCGTTTACGAGGCGGAAACGTTACCACTGGGCTACGTGGCTCGATCTTATAAGATTGATATAAGATCTCTTGAAAATATTAACTTTGCCAAATCAAGCATGACGCATGTTTTAAATGTCTAAAACTGATTTTTTTTTTGTAAATCTTTATCTAAATAATTATAGACCTTGAACACAGCTGAGCAATTCTCTACCAAAACCGGAAATCGATTTAATTTGTATTTTTTTAATTGGCTCAAACTTTGTGGGGGCCTTCCCTATGACCAAATATGCTATTTTGTGTCATTGGTTCACCCATACAAGTCTCCATACAATTTTGGCTGCTGTCCATACAAAAATGGTATGTAAATATTCAAACAGCTGTAACTTTTGAGTGAATTTTCTGATCAATTTGGTGTCTTCGGCAAAGTTGTAGGTATTGTTGAGGACTTTTGAGAAAAAATAGGTACACGGAAAAAGATTTTTTCATCAACATTTTTTTCACTAAAACTCAATTTCCCAAAATACGTATTTTTTGATTTTCGAGATTTTTTGATATGTTTTAGGGTACAAAAATCCGCAACTTTTGAGCCATAGAGAAACATTGTCAAAAAATCTGCCGCCGAGTTATGAATTTTTGAAAAAATAGTGATTTTTGGGAAAAATTGAAGTTTCATGCAAAAACAAGTTTGACATTATTGGTTAATGCAAAATTGAATTTGCAATCGAAAAGTACTTGACAGATTTTTTGATAAAGGGATCCGTTTTCAAGATATAGCCACCGAAAGTTTGATTTTAGCGAAATGTTTGCAGTTTTTTAATTTTTTAAAATAGTGACCATGAGTGACCATTTCTAAAAATAGTTTTTTTGAAAAGTTCAGAAAATTTGCTATAAAATTGTCTAAGAGAAATTGAAGATCGGACCTCTGGTTGCTGAGATACAGCGGCTTAAAGAAAAAGAAACACGAAAATTGAAGTTTTCTAAGTCTCACCCAAACAGCCCACCATTTTCAAATGACGATATCTCAGCAATTAATTGTTCGATTTTCAATGTTAATACATAAAACATTCGTGAAATTTTCCGATCATTTCGAAAAAAATATTTTGAAAATTTTTAAATCAAGACTAACATTTTAAAAGGGCCAAACATTACATATTACGCCCATTTAAAATGCTAGTCTTGACTTAAAATTTTTTTTTTTCGAAAAGATTGGAAAATTTCACGACTGTTTCATGTATTAACATTGAAAATCGGACCATTAGCTGCTGAGATATGTTCATTAGAAAATGGTGGGTTGTTTTGGTGAGATTAAGAAAACTTCAATTTTCGTGTTTCTTTTTCTTAAAGCGGCTCTATCTCAGCAACCCGAGGTCCAATCTTCAATGTCTCTTTATTTTTAGAAATGGTCACTCATGGTCACTATTTTAAAAAATTGAAAAACTGCAAATATTTCGCTAAAATCGAACTTTCGGTGGCTATATCTTGAAAACGGAGCCCTTTATCAAAAAATCTGTAAAGTACTTTTCGATTGCAAATTCAATTTTGCATTAAAAAATAATGTCAAACTTGTTTTTGCAT
Organism: Culex pipiens pallens; assembly: GCF_016801865.2. Taxonomy (NCBI): domain Eukaryota; kingdom Metazoa; phylum Arthropoda; class Insecta; order Diptera; family Culicidae; genus Culex; species Culex pipiens. The sequence goes on from NC_068939.1 coordinate 16,066,411, forward strand.
GAAACTTCAATTTTTTCCAAAAATCGATATTTTTTCAAAAATTTATAACTCGGCGGCAGATTTTTTGACCATGTTTCTCTATGGCTCAAAAGTTGCGGATTTTTGTACCCTAAAACATATCAAAAAATCTCGATAATTAAAAAATACGTATTTTGGGAAATTGAGTTTTAGTGAAAAAAAAGTTGATAAAAAAATCTGCAATTTTTTCCCGTGTACCTATTTTTTTCTCAAATGTCCTCAACAATACCTACAACTTTGCTGAAGACACCAAATTGATCAGAAAATTCACTCAAAAGTTACAGCTGTTTGAATATTTACATACCATTTTTGTATGGACAGCAGCAAAAAATGTATGGAGACTTGTATGGGTGAACCAATGACGCAAAATAGCTTATTTGGTCATAGGGAAGGCCCCCACAAAGTTTAAGTCAATTACAAAAATACAAAAAATAAAAATGGTCGAAATCGGCCGATTTCGTAGAGAGTTGCTCAGCTAACATTACAAAAAGAGTGAACTCGATTTAAAATTTAACATTTTCAGCTTAATCAATTGTCATTTAGTAAAATTGTATCTTACACTTTTTTGTATGACCATCCCGCAAAATTGTATTGAAATGTTTTTTAAACAAAATGTTTTTTTTACAAATTTAGTAAGCAAAATTTCAAAACAATGCTTACTTCTAAAATAATAATATCAATCCAGGGTTGAAAACCCCAAAGACCTCTGGCATTTCTACAGCCCACTCGTGCCAAGACCTTGCCCGCACTAGTACGTACTGCGGAATTTTCCGCCCGGGAAACGAAATCAGCGACGAGACCGAGACTCTCGAGTGGTCTTCTGGATGATTGCATAAAATTGCTGGAATAATTTTCTAATTGAATTTAATTACGGCGGAAACCATGGCGGTGGCGGCGTCCTCGTCGGAATCACGATGCCAACAGCAATTGCGTTGCTTGTACGCCGGGGAGACTGAAACTTCAAACAAATGTCAGACGGGGAAACAAGAATGTTGCAAAGGTTTTGTTGCGCTCTGGGTGCCATGTCGAACGCTAACGGGTCGGACACCCTAATTGTTTTAGAGCGTGGAGCATTCTCATTACGTGGAAAGTACAATGTTGACGACTCTCGTGATGTTCAAGCATTTGTGGGCAGCCTTGTTGTGCTGTGATTAGGCAATTTTGAGGCGGCTGAGATTGCCGTTTGAGTCGAGAGTTTCTACAACTCAGCTCTAATTGCTCACTTGGAATGTATAACGAATTTTAAGAAAATGGTACATTCAAGGAATCCTGAAAACACCTGTCATCACATTCAATCATCCTCCCGGAAAGTCGTAAACAACGATGGCACCCACAATCCAGTTCCGCGAAACCGAAATTCCAAATCCCGATGGAATTTTTCATCCCACCTGATAAAATCACAATTTCAAAAAAAAAAGCTCAGCACTGATCACCGTATGTGACTCTCCCATCCCCCCCCACCAATGTATGTATGTCCGTATGTGCGAAAATCCCAGCTTCCGCATCGTGAACGAAAATCGAATCTAATCATCGTTCCACCACCCAGCCCGGATCCGGAATAGGATTTCGAATCCGTCGACTGAAAGCTTCCGCATCAAGTCGTGCCTAGGCCTGGAAAGGAGGTGGGAGTGTTGCGGGGAAATCTCTTTACATCAACCCCGCTCACGATTTTGAACGAGGGGTGGGGGGACTCGCACAGCTGACAGATTTTCCCATTCGGTGGAATTATTTTGATATTATTTGAAATGAAAATCAATTCGCCTTCTGGGTTTGGTGGCAGTTTGGGATTGGCCATTGTGGGAACAGTGGGATGTGTGTAAGGAAAAAGTGGTTAAAATTATGTTTTTTTTTTATTGAAGTTAATTTTAATCTACATAACTCTCAATGGCTCAATTTTTTAAAGGGTAATTATGAGGTCATTTTGAGCATCTTTTGTTCGACGTTAAACTTTTCTCTTATTCAATTATCTTGATATTTTACCAGCTCCTATCTATTTTTTATTGCTTGTCACATTTCTTACTGTAAAAAAGATGAAAATATTTTTAATATTTTAATAATATAAACATTGTGAAAATTGGCTATGGTCATGCAACCGGTTAAACGAGTTTTCATGAAGTTTTGTGCCGGTTTGGTCAGAGCAGTGCAAGGAGTTGGCTATAATCCTGCTCTTAAAATGAACTTTTGATAGAAAGCTCGTAGACCCACCTATCGGCTCAGAATCGAAAACTGTACAAATGTATGTCCGTCTGTGTGTACGTGTGTAGGTGGTTTTTCTCCAGGTTTTCGTAGCACTGGCTGAACCGATTTTGTTCAAAAAGGTCGCATTCGTTTTTGTTTAGGGTCCCATACGTCACTAATGAATTGTTTGAAGTTTGTGTTGTCGCATTACACCGGATGTTAGATTAATTAACGGGAATCGTATTGAATATCACCATGCTTGATAGATAATACACAGAAAAAAAAATCATGGTAATATTACATCTGGGAAGGGGTACATCTTTTATGTCAGAAAAAAGGTGTAATATTACCTCTGGAAATGTGTAATTTTACCACTTTTCTGTTGTAATGTCACTTTTTTAGTCTAAATTGAGGTAAAATTACATCATAGAAGAGGTAATATTCAACCTTCCAAAATTAATGCTTCCAAATTTACATTATTTTTTTCTGTGTACCTTTAAAACAAACAAAAATAATATGAAAACTAGCATCCCTGTTTCAAGTTATGAGCGCTTACGCGGCATGTGCCCTATTGAAGCCGGATTTCACCTATTTGTATGAAAACTTTGTCCGGATCAATAACCCAACCTACCGTTGGATAGGTATTTGAAATACCTTCTTAACGAGTCCAAAACATTAAAAATATGGCAATACTGTCACAAGTTATGACCACTGTGTTTTATAAAGTTTCTTTTGAGTTATTTTTTTTCCAAAATAGAAACGTAGTTTGATGCTTGGTGTCAAATATTTCTGGATTTTATATTTTCTAAACTTTTGTTAGGAGTGAGGAAGGCTCCAACCAAATGGGTGGATTAGGTCAGTTTTTCATTTATTATTAGAGTTTTTTCTTGTAAAATACGCGAATTTTAAAAAAAATGAGTTTGTACTTTCAAAAAAGTATGGTATTTTGTGAAAATTTGATTTTTTAGTTTAAAAACATGAAACATTGGAATTTCCAATCGCTCGATAACGATATAGCAAAATCGATTGTTTTTTTTTTAAATTGCGGAATTTTGTGAGAATTTATAGCGATGACCTATAGATGTTTTGGTATTTAAAGTTGCGTCTTTCAATTACGAAAATTTTGATACCCAAACAACTATAGGTCATCGCTGAAATTTTAAAGTTATCGCAGTTTTAGTGGAAAAGATGATTTTTTGCCAATTTCGTAATTTTCCTGTTTTTGCGCGTGGCGCGTCGAAAAACCCAGTTTTTTCTCTGAAACGAACGGTTCGACATCGCCAATTTTTTGATAAATTATCTGAAATTTTCCGAGAAATCTGATAAAAACATTTTCAGACATAGGCTCTTTGGTCCAGACACGGTCAAAACGCCATTTTAAGTTTTCATGCGACTTTTTCAAATGTTAAGCTAGATTTTTGAAACTTCTTACTATTTTTCCCAAATAACCGAACTCATCACCTTTCTTTTCGTCTAAGACAGCTAAAATCGGATGAAATGGCGCGGAGATATGATTTTTCGAAAAAAGGTTTTTGCGAAAAATGACGAAAATTGCCATTTTTGAACCACCATAATGGCCAAACAAAAAAATACGGGTCTAATTATTTTGTCCAAGGAACCCCCAGAAAAATTTTAAGCCCGATTGGGGAACTTTTTTTCCGTTTAGGCTCTTTTCAACTGGAATTGCTGAATGAAGTGAAATTGCACACAAAATTTCACTTCGTTTGAAACCCATTTTGCAAATTATGAAATTTGGAGTATTTTCGAATAAAAGGTATTTTGTGAAAATTTAAGTGTATTCTATAAACTCTAATGAAGTGCAAATGCATATAAATTCTTGCATCTTTTGAAACCAATATTGCAAATTATGAAAGTTTGGGTATTTTCAAACAAATACGGAATTCAAAAAACTCTAAAATTTTGGAAATGCAAGCCAAATTTCAACTTGTTTGATACTTATATTGCCAAATTTGGAAATATTACCTATATTACAAATTTTTAAAAATTTGGGTATCTAAAAAATCGTATTTAGGGAAAATATTAGGATTTCACAAAAAAAAAAAGCTGTGATACAATTAAAAATCATACAAAATGCAAGCGGGAGCTGTGTCCTATCCACTGCCATGTCCAGACCAACATCCATGAAACTGTCAGACCAAAGAACAAAAAATAAACAATCTTGGTTTTGGACAAAGGTGCTCACAAATCTGGAAAAGACAATTTTAAACAAAAAAATTGTATTTCATTTAAATAACTGGTTTTGGGCTGCAAAATTCTTTTTACCGACAGATAATTTTGAAATATTTCAGCGTCCTGTATACAAACACTTAAATAAAGCAGTTATTTTTTGATCGCGTTTTTGGTGTCCACCCGAACCATCGTGAAATTAGTTATGTGGATTTGTGATTCCTCTCGCCATCATTCCCTTGACAAAATTTCGTTTCGCCTGATACCCATATTATGCATTATGATAATTTAGTCTGGTACAAATATTTTTAAAGATTTTGTCAAATCTTTTTCAAAAAACATCATTATATATGAAATTTAAGCGCAATCAGCCGAAAACAATAAAAATGCATTCTTTTGCATTTAAAATGTATGTTTGGGTTTTTTTTCAAAAATCGTTAGAATTTTTTAAAATTTGCGATGTTCAGTAAAGCAAATGGTTTCTTTTTACATTTTTGAAAACTAATGATAGCAAAACAATTCAACTACACGGAAAGAACATTTGCAACAATATCGTTTACATTGTAAACGCCATTTGCCAACATAACGCCCTCCTAATTTGGTAACGTGCTGCATACTTGCAGGCGTTTCTGGCGGTTCAGCCACAGAACCCCTGAAAGTATGCAGCACGTAGTACTACTTTTTGGGGGTGGTGCTACTTCTTCTTCTTTGTTACATATTTCAGATACCGCAATAGGGTTGGTAAACAAATAGGGTAGTTAAATTATTATTAAAATTGATTTATTTCAAAAATTTTAAAAATTTCAAAAATTTCAAAAATTTCAAAAACAGTGTAAAATGCACTTCAAACACTGTTTCATTCAAATGTTGAGACTATGGCTATTTTTTTTTGCACTATCGTAATCGTTACTGAACCTCAATAATATTATCATCAACAAAATTTTACCTAATTAAATTATCTGTACAATTTACTGAGTGATTCTAACATATTAGGCATCTTATAGATTCTTGACTTCTGGAAACTCATGAACAATTTATAAAATTTGATTCCAACGGAATTGTTGTGCTAGAAAATTCAGAATTCCAATTGTTTTTTTTTGTTCGACTTTATTAATAATAACTTGCACCGCGTTCTCCATGAAAAGCTTGTTAGCTGAGGCGCCATCGGTGCGACCTTTTCCCGACCATAATTTTTCTACGCCACACGAAAGCAAAAAAAAAAAACAGCACAAAAACCATATGTGTGTTGACAAACAACGACAACTAACGAGGTGGAATAACAAAAAAAAAACAGAGCAAAAGTTAGCGGAAAACGCCATTCAACGGTTGACTTTATTGTTTTTCCGCGGTGGGCAATTTTCCGGGTTCCGGGTGACCTTTTCCGGCCAAGAAAGCTCGTAAAATTTGTGTTTTGTCGGCTCAGTGCAAACACACAAACAAATAAAACTCCGGATAGTCAATCAGTCATTGGTGGTGGGGAGTGGCGATGGGGTTCAAATTAAATTTATTGTTAGCATTTGGTTGGCATTTTATGCGGGGCACTTTTGTGTCGGAGGAGCGGAGGAGCAGTTCCGACGTTTTACGGTTGTTGGCCAATTTCCGGGGTTGGTGGTTGAAGGTTATTTAGCAGGAAATAAAGTGGGGTGGTAAGCACACAATAGAAATCGTTTTTTTTAATTTGGGAATTTTTGAAGTATTCGAAAAGTTTAAGCATTGAATAGGTCCAAAAAGAGGGACAGCACCTGCAAGTTTGACGTCATCGATACTTCAGGTGCCTTTTCAAGTGCGATGTGAGGATGATGTGTATCAACAAAAAAAGCTCATGTTTCCCACCAGTTTCGCTCGGTATGTGTGCCAAACACTATTCCCAGGCCCGACCACTCGAGTTTTGCACTTGTGCGCTGTTGTCACAATTTCGTCTCTTTGTGCTCGCGTGCGGTGCTTCAGGATCAGGAATATATTGAATACTAACTAAAGGATCCTTCCCTTTATCCCGCCAGAATCAACACGATTTTGAGCGAAATCGACCAAAAGTACAAGGACACAACGTCGTGGGTTCTATTTCTTGCCACGGGGAAAAATGAATAAATCAATTTCAGGTCAGGCACTGTTGGACAGAGGAGACACGACGAGAAAAAAAAAAGCTCGAAATGTTGCGCAGAGATACGGGCGAAAGCTCGCTGGAGTGTACGAGCAAAAAAAAAAAATGTGAATCGTCGATAACGTCGTTCTTTCTCGACTTTTTTTTTGTTTGAGGGGTGAGGGGATAGAAAATGGCAGATTTTTCCTGTTCATTTTTTTTATGCTTTTCGCACACATTTCTGTTGGTTTTCCCCGTGATGCAGCACAAAATTGAATCTACGTCAGAAGAGTCTTGAGCTTTCCACGTGAAATAAAAATAATCTTTAAACGTGAACAAGACGGTGACATTGGCGTTTTTTTTTTGCTGCTGTGGAGGATTGGGTGGGGATTGAAATTTTAGCTTGTTCCGAAGAAAGAATGTCAGAAATGGAACGACTAAATCGAGATCTAATTCATGGCGGTTGAAAACATAATCTGGATTTGATAGTTGGAATTTTACAATATTAATATTTTTTTAATTTTTTATGCAGATTTTTCTATGTTTTAAGAGCAATTCTCTGCGAAATCGGTATTTTTTAAATTTTAACTTTTGTATTTTTTTTATCCGTCTGAAACATATTTGGTGCTTTCGGTATGCCCAAAGAAGCCATTTTGCATCATTAGTTTGTCCATATAATTTTCCATACAAATTTGACAGCTGTCCATACAAAATTTTACATAAAAATTCTCAAATTTCATTTGAAGTGGTAGTTGAATGTTTGGTCCTTTTAAAATGTTAGTCTTGATTAAAAAAAAATTAAAATATTGTTTTCGAAAATAGGAAAATTTTACGAATATTTCATATTTTAACATTGAAAATCTGCAAGGTATGATTAGAACTTTTCGGAAAAAATAGTTACCGAAAAAAGGATTTTTAAATTAAGTTTTTGTCATAAAAAAGTTCTTTGTCAAAATAATTAAATTGTGAAGTCTCGTGCGAAATATTGTCAACCATACGAAAAAAATCATTATTTTAAAATCATCAAAAAAAGTTTCTAACGACTGACAACCAATAGTTTCTCAAATGAAAATTAAGAGCAGAATAGGTGGCTGCTGGAAAACTTGCCTTTCGAAAATTCTAACTCTTTGAACATATCTCACAACCAAAAAAAAAAAAGGTAAGTTGTAGAGAAATTTCTCAACTTTTCAAATATATTTTTTCATATATGGAATAGGATGAACATTTTTGACACTTTTGTAAAAAAATATAAAGAGAAATTTTGCTGATTATTTAAGCCCAAAATTGGTTAAGCTAGAAAACGATGAATTTTATCAAAAAATGACAAAAGTTCTTTTTGACTTTAATTTTACTTCCAACAATGATTTTTAGATTTTTGTCTTGGGGTAATTCTCTACCAACTCACACGAAATCGGGAAAAGTTGCCCCGACCCCTCTTCGATTTGCGTGAAACTTTGTTCTAAAGGGTAACTTTTGTCCCTGATCACGAATCCGAGGTCCGTTTTTTGATATCTCGTGACGGAGGGGCGGTACGACCCCTTCCATTTGTGAACGTGCGAAAAAAGAGGTGTTTTTCAATAATTTGCAGCCTGATACGGTGATGAGATAGAAATTTGGTGTCAAGAATTTTATGTAAAATTAGACGCCCGATTTGATGGCATACTCAGAATTCCGAAAAAACGTATTTTTCATCGAAAAAAACACTTAAAAAGTTTTAAAAAATCTCCCATTTTCCGTTACTCGACTGTAAAAATTTTTATAACATGTCATTTTATGGGAAATTTAATGTACTTTTCAAATCTACATTGACCCAGAAGGTTCATTTTTTCATTGTGAACAAAAATTTTCATTTTATAATTTCGTGTGTTTTCTAACTATGCAGGGTTATTTTTTAAAGTGTAACAATGTTCTACAAAGTTGTAGAGTAGACAATTACAAAAAAATTGATATGTAGAGGGGTTTGCTAATAAACATCACGAGTTATCGCGATTTTACGAAAAAAAGTTTTGAAAATGTTGGTCGTCATCGATCATGGCCGTTCATGGTCACCCGCGACAGACACGGAATTAAAAATTTAAAAATATTAAGATTTTAAAATTTGAAGATTTGAAGATTTGAAGATTTGAAGATTTGAAGATTTGAAGATTTGAAGATTTGAAGATTTGAAGATTTGAAGATTTGAAGATTTGAAGATTTGAAGATTTGAAGATTTGAAGATTTGAAGATTTGAAGATTTGAAGATTTGAAGATATGAAGATTTGAAGATCTGGAGATTTGAAAATTTGAATATTTGAAAATTTGGAAATTTTAAGATATGAAAAATCGCTTTGCATTACACTATTCGCATCCAATCAATTTATCCTACTTCATCGTAAATACAAATATTTTATTTTCGTTATGAACTTGTATCAGGGTAATTCTCCGCCAACTCACACAGCAGTTGCCCCGACCCCTCTTCGATTTGCGTGAAACTTTGTCCTAAGGGGTAACTTTTGTCCCTGATCACGAATCCGAGGTCCGTTTTTTGATATCTCGTGACGGAGGGGCGGTACGACCCCTTCCATTTTTGAACATGCGAAAAAAGAGGTGTTTTTCAATAATTTGCAGCCTGAAACGGTGATGAGATAGAAATTTGGTGTCAAAGGGACTTTTATGTAAAATTAGACGCCCGATTTGATGGCGTACTCAGAATTCCGAAAAAACGTATTTTTCATCGAAAAAAACACTAAAAAAAATTTAAAAATTCTCCCATTTTTCGTTACTCGACTGTAAAAAATTTTGGAACATGTCATTTTATGGGAAATTTAATGTACTTTTCGAATCTACATTGTCCCAGAAGGGTCATTTTTTCATTTAGAACAAAATTTTTCATTTTAAGATTTCGTGTTTTTTCTAACTTTGCAGGGTTATTTTTTAGAGTGTAACAATGTTCTACAAAGTTGTAGAACAGACAATTACAAAAATTTTGATATATAGACATAAGGGGTTTGCTTATAAACATCACGAGTTATCGCGATTTTACGAAAAAAAGTTTTGAAAAAGTTGGTCGTCATCGATCATGGCCGTTCATGGTCACCCGCGACAGACACGGACGACGAAACAAAGAGAAACGCAAAAAGTAACTTTTTCAAAACTTTTTTTCGTAAAATCGCGATAACTCGTGATGTTTATAAGCAAACCCCTTATGTCTATATATCAAAATTTTTGTAATTGTCTGCTCTACAACTTTGTAGAACATTGTTACACTCTAAAAAATAACCCTGCAAAGTTAGAAAAAACACGAAATTTTAAAATGAAAAATTTTGTTCTAAATGAAAAAATGACCCTTCTGGGACAATGTAGATTCGAAAAATACATTAAATTTCCCATAAAATGACATGTTCCAAAATTTTTTACAGTCGAGTAACGGTAAATGGGAGAATTTTTTAAACTTTTTTAGTGTTTTTTTCGATGAAAAATACGTTTTTTCGGAATTCTGAGTACGCCATCAAATCGGGCGTCTAATTTTACATAAAAGTCCCTTTGACACCAAATTTCTATCTCATCACCGTTTCAGGCTGCAAATTATTGAAAAACACCTCTTTTTTCGCATGTTCAAAAATGGAAGGGGTCGTACCGCCCCTCCGTCACGAGATATCAAAAAACGGACCTCGGATTCGTGATCAGGGACAAAAGTTACCCCTTAGGACAAAGTTTCACGCAAATCGAAGAGGGGTCGGGGCAACTTTTCCCGATTTCGTGTGAGTTGGTAGAGAATTACCCATCACAAGAAATCCAAAATAACTTCAACAACGACCAGAACAATTTTTTCTGCCTTTTACGAAAATTCAATTTTTCACTCCAAGATGTACCCTTTTTCCGGACTTCGTTTTCATTTTCAATTTACATGAACAAATATCAACTTACTCGGCAAACTCACACACTCACTCATGTTGTGGAATATAAATGAACGGAACCCAGGGAGCCCAGCTACCTTTGTATGCTAATGGCCTAAAACTACAAATGCCATTTTCCCTTATCTTTCTATTTATTTTTCTGCCGTGTGTAAAACCACAGAACGGATGGGGTCCAACCCAGCACAAAAAAAAGGTAACACGACCCAAGAAAACAAAAAAAACCTGATTTTCCCAACCCATTTGAATATCCCTCTCTCCCTCGCACACTGCTCACTTCTCACTGCTGCCTCACTGCCCAGAAAGAAAAGCTTTTCTCTCCATCTCGGATTTGTTTTTCTTTCCGTCATCGCGAGCAATTTTCTTCGGAATGTCATCCCTTAAGGATGCCATCCATCTTGGTGTGTCAGAGGGTAGGGGAAGGGAAAAGGCCAGAGATTTTCCTAGTTTTTTTCCCCATCTTCCTGCAGCTCTGCTTTTAATGACATTGTTGTTTTTCCGCCCCGCTGGCCCTTTTCTCACTAACTCGCCAAGAATGGTGCGTTACAACGACGCTATCAACATGGTCGTCGTCGTTCGTCATCGTGGGGCGGTAATCATCATTATCGTGAGTGGAATCTTAATTTTTTCCTCTTTTTTTTATACACTTGCCACTGACAAAGCTGTCCCTCGTCGCTGCTCGCCCCGTCGAAGGCTCCGGGTCGGAGGTCGGAGTCGTTGGATGATGTCGCGCTGGGATGACAAGGGGCAGGGGGTTGGGCCTTTTCTTGGGCGCGCACATTGGGTGATTTTGGGGATGATTGTGGGCAAACATTTTGTTTACTCAAATGTTATCAAATTCTTGAAAAATTGGAAAATCAGCATCGCTTTGAAGATTGTTTTAGATTTAGTATTTCAATCGTTCTCTAAAGGTTTTAAAATGGTTCGTAGCCGTTGAATATTTTAAGTCATTGTTAAAAATGTTCATAATAGCCAAACAACAATTTTTTTTTCAAAAAAGTTTTTAAAAATGTACGAGAGTTATCGTGACTGAGAATAATTTAAAATACATTTTTCTGCATACATTTCAAATAACAAGCTTGTTTCATTTTTTCTTAAACATTTAGAGCGATGCTTATTGTTCTTATGGATAAATTGAATTGCTTCGATTTAAGGCAACATAGCTTTTCAGTCTGGTTTTATAAATGAGAGATTAGTCTTTTCAAATGTTCTTATAATACTTTTCAGCAGAAGTAAAGAAAAACGGAAGTTATCTGATTAAAGAACTGATTTCACAACAAATTCGAGTGTCATATTAGAATTAATTATTTTATTGTTATTACCAAACCCATAAAATAACTTTTTTTCAATTATCTCCAACTTACGGTATCCAAGAAAAAAAAACCTTTTTTTAAACCAGGATAAGCAATATAAAATTTTCCCTATTTCATATTTTAGTCCTTTAGAGCCTTAACAATAATTTTTGTACAAAGAAGGACTTTTCAAGTTCTATAATTATTTTCAATTTTAAAAGATTGGAAAAAGAATTAAAATAAAAAAGGAAAAAAATAATTAGTTATAGAAAAAAATAGATTTTGCTTATTTTCACTGCAACATAACATAATACCATATTCAGCATTTTGTGATGCTTTTTCTTTCATTTTTTTTTTTAGATTCGAAATTAATTTTTTTTTAATGTTAACCCCTCTTCAACCTTGACCAGAAAAAAAGTTTTTTCTTATTATTAGGATAGCATTCAAACAGTTAAATCAACTTCGAAAAAGATTAACTGGTTCATCCTACATAGTAAAATAGTCATAATTGAAAATGTTGAAAAATGTGCTGGTTAAATATAACCACCTTTCGATGTAATTTCACCTCAATTTACGATGAATATTTGAAATTACACATTACACATAATTACACATTAAAAGATGTTAATTTATAAATTTTTCGAGATGATGGTCTTGATAATTGTACATAGTGTTATGTTTACAGATAATGTGTCGTAAAAAGTATTACATTACCACATAAAATGTGTAAATTTACATCTATTTATATGTAATTTTACATGATCTACATAAATTGAGGTGAAATTCAAGAAAAACAATCTAAATAAGCCAAAATCCAACACAGAAAAAAAAAGTTGAATTTTGGAATGTTGAAAATTTGGTAGGTTGAATATTACCTCTTTTTTGAGTAATATTACATAAAAATGTGTAAAAATGTGAACCTGATGAATATTCATCAAAAACTGATGAATATTCATCATTTTGTGGGGTAAAATTAATCATTTTTTTGCCACAATATCTGTCACCATTTCCTGATGAATATAACCATCATTTTTTTTCTGTCAAGTGTAAACAAAGAGTCTATCCTGCTCGTTTCTAATCTAAACATCAACTGACTTGAGCAAGCTAGACTCTTTGTTTACACTTCAGCATTTACATACACAGAAAAAAATATGTGAATTTACTCGACACGGAAAAAATGAATCACTTGTAAACTCAGTTGATGTAAACTTGAGATTCGACGTAAACGGTTGAATCACACGCAAAATCATGTTTTTACGTATAATTTGTTGCAAATTTAAATCAAATTGCATTTAAATTTAAAAAGTTTAATGACGTGCAAAAGTGTTACATTATAAATGATGTAACATTCTGAAATATTTTTTGTGTGTAGTTTTGCTTGAATTATTTCGGAAAAGGGGAAATTTCAAACTGTTGAATTCTTCATATTGGTGTATTGATTTTTTTACTAAAATAATTTCGAATGTTACATCATACCCAGAGAAAAGTGTAAACTTACTCAACACCGAAATACTGGATCACATTTAAACTCTAAGATTTAGTGTAGTCGTCTGAATCACATGTAAAGACATGTTTTTACGTAAATTTACATCGAATCGCATTTAAATTTAAATGATTAATGATATGCAATATTGTTACATCGTTTTATGATGTAACGCTCGAAATATTTTTTTTCTGTGTAAATAATAGAACATGGCAAACTTGAAACATTTATATTTACATAAAATTTGATGTAAATTTGCAACAAATCATTTTGAAACACATGGCATGGCGTGTGATTCAGACGAAAATATTGAATCTGAATTTACTCGACTTTTAATTCTGTGTAAAGCTTATTTTATAACTCAATAAAAACCGCTTGAGAATAATAATGGACATATTTTGATGCAACCTAACAATTTGATAACATCTGTTATCATGTATTATGTATGTTGAAGCTATATATTGATGATTCCAATGCATTGTTTCGTGGATTTTTTGTTAGTTAATAAGAATTGTTATTTCGTTATTTAAGTCAACTACACAGTAAAAAATCACTGTAATATTGCATCGGAGAATAGTTACATCTTTTATGTATTCAAGTTTTATTTTGCTTTAAAGGTATGATAATTTATACATTTTTTCAAGCTTATTTAAGGCGATGTTACATTATTCAAGAGATAACAATGCAGCATAAAATTTTACATACACTGCTAAATTTACACATTTTGTACTGTGGATTTTTTGAACAGATGATTTAAGCAACTGATTCAACAAAATAGTATTGTAACCCTACATAGTAAAAAAATGTATTTTTGGAAGGTGTAATTTTGGAAGGGTTATTATCACCTTTAAAATGATGTAGTTTTACATCAATTTAGACTGAAAAGTGACATTCAAAAAAAAAAGTGGTAAAATTACACGTTTTCAGAGGTAAAATTACACATTTTTTCTGACATGAAAGATGTACCCCTTCCCAGATGTATTAGTACCATGTTTTTTTTTACTGTGTGTGACATATAATTTTGTTTGGTCTTATTTTTCATGCCATCCACCCACAGTTCACCACTACGTCACAGCAAGTAAAAGACAACGCGAGCAAATAATTCCAGCGAAAGACAAGACACAAAAAAAAACGTCTCAAGACTGACAATTTACTGATTTTAGTGCCGCAAGTCGTCCCGAGAATCGTCTGACATACGTTTCGTGTCCTGTATATAAAAAAAAATGTAGCTCGCATACATTACGTCACACTCGCACACGCACAATACATGGAATATGTTTTATTTCAATTTGCTTGAATCTTTATGCATGCGTCGGATTTGGTCTGAAGTTTGCGTTTGTAGGGTTGGGGGTTTGGAGGTTGGGAAGGACTTCAAACAAGTACAGACAGAGTAACACAGAGCAAGGATGACATCTCTAGCCTCACAAAGCTTTGCTTGCGAATTTTGAGCAAGCATGGAATGTTGCGGAATATGTTTGGAGCATAAATTTAGGACGTGTTCTCGGCTTAACTTGCGGATGGGTGTGGGTTGGCTCAGACAGGAAATGGATATCATTCCGTTCTGGTTTGTTGTTATTCCATTTGTAAAAGGTTTTGAATGGGGAAACATGTTTTTGAGAACACGTGAAAATTATGGAGAGATATTTTTCATCAAAATGACGCAATTTGTTTTGTGTAGTTGAACTATTTTGGATTGTAAAAATTGTGTGATCCAAGCCCTGAACCTTCATCACAGATTCCGCTGAAATGGACCGGAACAAATTGGCGTCGTCGTACTTGCCAAACTTCCATCGACCATACACGGACCATTGGGCAACCCAGACAAGTCCCTCCAACGGGATTCGCCTCTGGGCTAGAACTCCCCCAATCTGAAAACTCTTAAAGAGAAAGTTAAAATCCAACCTCGTACTCCCCTCAAGGGACCACCAAAATGAGCCATTGGTGTAACCTTAAATCCCCTCCTCTCCCCCGTTTCTAGATCATTCCGGAAAAGCTGACGTCGACGGAAGCTGACTGCTAATTTGGTGGCCAACGCCGCGCGCCATCACCATCGTCAGTTGGTTAGCCTTTGGCAGACAAAGCTGTAAAATCCGAGTTCAAATGGATAAAGACGTGGTGGCAGGTCGGGACCATGCCCCGTCCCTCATCAGGAACGGCGGCGTCCGGACGGACTTTTCCAACTCATTTGGTACGAAATGTTCAAGTTTTCGCATTCATAAATCAAATCTTCGCGATGGGTGGATGCTGAGCTGGTTAGGGTTGATATGGTGGGATGGTTGAAAAAATGATTTTTTAGAGATTTTGTTTTTTCCGTTTTTTGATATCTCGTGACGGAGGGGCGGTACGACCCCTTCCATTTTTGAACATGCGAAAAAAGAGGTGTTTTTCAATAATTTGCAGCCTGAAACGGTGATGAGATAGAAATTTGGTGTCAAAGGGACTTTTAAGTAAAATTGTACGCCCAATTTGATGGCGTACTCAGAATCCCGAAAAATCGTATTTTTCATCGAAAAAAAAACACTAAAAAAGTTATAAAAACTCTGCCATTTTCCGTAACTCAGCTGTGAAAAAAAATCGGAACATGTAATTTTATGGAAAATTTTATGTACTTTTTAAATCTATATTAATCCAGATGGGTCATTTTTCATTTAGAATATTTTTTTTTATTTTAAAATTTTGTGGTTTTTTCTTACTTTGGGTTATTAACAGGGTTATTTTTAAGAGTGTAACAATGTTCTACAAAGTTGTAGAGCAGACAATTAGAAAAAAAATGTTTTATAAACACAAAAGTTATCCCTTAGGACAAAGTTTCACGCAAATCGAAGAGGGGTCGGGGCAACTTTTTCCAATTTCGTGTGAGTTGGTAGATTACCCATCTAACGTTATGATTTTTTTTTATCGATTAACTGTTTTGGATAATATTTCTAGAATTTAGTAAGACTTCTCAGAAAAAATAATAAAACTGATATAAAGTTAGTCTAGGTTTTGCCATCCTTACTAAGGAAAGACATTACTCGAAAAATGAACTTTTTGATCAGACCTCTTAGAGCCACCTTCGGAGCGGCCGTGGCTGACTGGTTACGGTGTTCGCTTTGTAAGCGAATGGTTCTGGGTTCGATTCCCATCTGCTCCCAACGAGAAAGTTAAGTACACAGAATTTGAAATGGTGAATATGAACGAAAAATCAAAGTCGCTCGAGGCGGGGTTCGATCCCCCGTCCTTTGGGTTGGTAAGCAAAAATGCTAACCACTAGGCCATGACGACTTGGTAAGCTTGGACGGGAATTAGGAATACTATTACAGAGAGCGAGTTGTGGCGCTATAACCACGGCAAATAGTGTCCAGGGCATGCGTGGAAATACAATGTCCCATCCCAGAGGGTCCCGGAGTACCAAACCTTCTTAGCATGGTGCTCCCAACGAATACAACCAAAATCTCGGAGCGTATGGTGGTGTGTCCCCACGCTTCTTCCTCCCCTGTCGATTCAGAATTGTGTTGTTGTTCGAACACTCAGTGCTCAAACTCAACCCAATTACGAGTCATCTCTGCGATACGGCTTTACGCAGTAGGCCTGGCCGCTTTAACGCTTGTGATGTTTCAATGCATTTCAATGCAATGGTGCACTACAAATGTTAATAAATGACAAGAAGAGTGCTAGGCGTCATCTAACCTAAGGCACTCTCCAGGATCCCTTCGAAAGATTGGCTGCGCTAGGGTCTGATTAGATTAGATTAGATTAGACCTCTTAGAGCCACCTTCATGTATACATATCGACTATAGTCTAGTCCTCTTGCGGTTATATTGCGAAACTATCTTTTCAAAGCATTTATTGGTGAGAAATTCTTTCGGACTTTGCTAGATGATGATGCCGCAAACTTTGCATACACGTTGGATGGTCCAAAGAAGCTATTTGTTTTATTAATCATTCGTTCAAACAAGTTTCATACAAGTTTGAAGGGTGGTCAAAATGCTGCGTAAATGTTAAAAATCTGAGTTGTGAATTTTCTGATCAGTTTAGTGTCTTTTGAAATACTTAAGCTATGGGTGAAATTTTTTTTATCACTTTTCAGTATAAAAAAAACTAGATTTCGCAAAAATACAATTTTTGAGATTTTTAAAAACATTTTTTAAATAAGTTCCAGATGTGAAAAAAAATGTTTCAGCAATCACACAAATTGAGCAAAGCGTTTTGCCTAAGTTAGAATGTTTTGACATGGTCATAAAATATGTTTGACCTTTTTTTCAAACATTTTTTTCCAACATTTTTAATTTTCCCGTGTTCAGGAGGTCATTTTGAGCAACTTTTGTTCTATGAAAAACTTTTCTTCTCTTGTTTGATCTTTTTTTTGTTTCATTTTTAGGTTTTTTAATTTGGATTTATCTTGTTTAGTTTATGTTTGTTTTTGGTAGTATTTGGCCTATTCTACCACCTTCTATCATTACATTTAATTTTATAATGTTTTTACAGTCACTTTTTCAATGTTTTGCATGTTTTAGAGACATAGTCTGGGACACTAGAAAAATTACTGCATACTTCTGTGTAATGTTAGTAAAAAAACTCAGCCAATATTGACCTCTAAAAAATGAAATTTTTAAAAATATTGGCAAAGTTACATAAAACAAGTAAAACTTCCAACCCAGTTTTCTAAAATTTCAAAAGTTCTTCTTTCCAATGCCTTTTAAAGATCAAAAATTGGTTGAAAATTGATTTTTGGCGATTTTTTAAATCGAAGCCCGTCTAAAGGCGTGGTTGGGTTGTAAAGGGTTAACTTTATGTTTAATTTTAATTCAAATTTGCAATCTTATAGTGTTTTACCTAATAGTGTTTTGCCTTCCTCACTGAGGTAAGGCTATAATCCTGCTCTAAAAATGAACTTTCTATTAAAAGCTCCTAGACCCACCTTCATGTATACATATCGACTCAGAATCGAACACTGAACAAATGTCTGTGTGTGTGTATGTGTGTGTGTATGTGTGTGTATGTGTGTGTATGTATGTATGTGACCAAAATTCTCACTGAGTTTTCTCAGTACTGGCTGAACCGATTTCAATCGAACCAGTTGCATTCGACTTGGTTTAGGGTCCCATACATCGCTATTGAATTGTTTGAAGTTTCGATAAGTTGTTCAAAAGTTATGCATAAAAATGTGTTTTCACAAATACCCGGATCTCAATTATATGCATGTAAACGATGTCCGGATCCATCATCCGACCCATCGTTGGTTAGGTAATTGAAAGGCCTTTCCAATGAGTCCAAGACATTGAAGATTTGGCAACCCTGTCTCGAGTTATGATCACTTAAGTGATATTTATGTACTTTTTTGAAGCCAGATCTCACTTAAATGTATGTAAACTATGTCCGGATCCATCATCTGACCCATCGTTGGTTAGGTAATTGAAAGGACTTTCCAATGAGTCCAAAACATTGAAGATCTGGCAACCCTGTCTCGAGTTATGACCACTTAAGTGATATTTATGTACATTTTTGAAGCCGGATCTCACTTAAATGTATGTAAACTATGACCGGATTCATCATCCAACCCATCGTTGGTTAGGTTATTGAAAGGTCTTTCCAATGAGTCCAAAACATTGAAGATCTGGCAACCCTGTCTCGAGTTATGATCACTTAAGTGATATTTATGTACTTTTTTGAAGCCGGATCTCACTTAAATGTATGTAAACTATGTCCGGATCCATCACCCGACCCATCGTTGGTTAGGTAATTGAAAGGCCTTTCCAATGAGTCCAAGACATTGAAGATCTGGCAACCCTGTCTCGAGTTATGATCACTTAAGTGATATTTATGTACTTTTTTGAAGCCGGATCTCACTTAAATGTATGTAAACTATGTCCGGATCCATCATCCGACCCATCGTTGGTTAGGTAATTGAAAGGACTTTCCAATGAGTCCAAAGCATTGAAGAACTGACAACCCTGTATCGAGTTATTACCACATAAGTTATACATTGTGTTCTTTTTTTCTGAATCTAAAAAAATGATGAAACCACTCATATACCCATTTTTGGTTAAAAGTGAGGAAGGCATCAACCACATAGGTGGATTAAGTTAGTTTTTTTGTATAAAATGGAAGTTTTTGTTATTTAAAAAATTTTTGTTTTTGAAATAATAGTTACTTTTTTTTAATTTGCCTGAAAAAAATGGTAGGATCAATGTTTGCCTTTTACAGAAAAACAAACAGAAATCAAAAATAGTGTATTTTGTTTGTTTTCAGCAAATTGATAACTTTGATTTACATGGGTGATTAAAATTGAATTGATGATTTGGAAAGACGGATTTGACAAAATTAATCAAGCTTATGAATTAGGCAAAATTAAAGCAAATAAAATGTTAGTCTGATTTCCAAAATTTTCCAAATATTTTTTTCAAAAATCCTGACAATTTTACAGATTTCTTGACATTGAAAATGGAACCATTAGTAACTGAGGTATTGGCATTATTAGATAAGGGCCTGTTTAGGAGAGACTTTGAAAACTCCAATTTTTCTGTTCGTTTTTCTCATCAACTAGCGGTCCATTATTCTTAGACAAAATTTGAAGAACATTTCTTAACAACTCGTTTTTTCAGGACTAGGCACTATTTTTTTAAATTAAATGAAACTGCACTTTTTTGGTAAAAATCAAACTTTAAGTGGCCATATCTGATTTTCTTTTCGATTGGAAATTAAATTTTACCTTGAAAAAATGGGATTTCAATTTAGCCCCCTGAAACATTAAAAAAAATATAACTTAAATAACACGAATTTGGAATATAGATTTCATGTGAAAAAAAGTTGATTTAAATGGCATTTTTTCCGTGTACAACAGTCCTCATCAATACCTACAACTTTGCGAAAAACGATCTAAAAATTTCTTCAAAAGTTACAGATTTTCGAATATATCGAATATACGTAACAGATTGGTATAGACAGCGGCCAAAATTGTATCGAGACTTATATGGGTGAACCAATGACACAAAATGTTATAGGGAAGGCCCCCACAAAGTTTAAGCCAAATCAAAAATACAAATGAATTTCTAATGAAATCCGTTTCCGGAATTCGGGAAGGATTGCTTGAATATTATCAGAACAATATTTTGGAAATGCTTTCATGCTAAAGCAATTTGCTGTAAAAAAAATTCATTGAAATCGATCTTAATAAATTATTTTTTTAATATTTTTATTTATTATTACATGCCTAAAAAAGAGTTACGCATTGATTGGATTGTTTTTTCTTTTCACATAAATATTGATAAAATCGTTAAAAAACAAACATTTCAGGCAATGTGAAAAAGGTAAGTCTTATTTTTATCAAAATTAACATCGCGAACAGACGGTAATAACTAAATTCATGCCATTTCAATAACAAATACTGTTAAAATAACAGAAAGTGTTATGGAAAATTCTTGCAAAATCCATTTTTGCATAAGAGTTCAATAACAGTTTATGTTATCATAACAAAATTTGTTATTGGTCTGATATTGGTTGAAAGCCAAAAGAACTTTGGAATAACGTTTTTTGTTATGGACGAATATCTCCAACTGTTATTGGGATGATCGGGTTAGTTGTTAAAATAACAAAAAATAATAACAAAGATTTGTTTGAAGAATAACTAGAAATGTTATTAGTCTGTTATTACAATAACAATCCAATAACAAAAAAATCATAACGACGAATAACAAATCTTGTTATAAATAACATAAAATGTTATTCGCCTAGTATTTCCAAATATCAAAAAACGTTATTCCCAAGTTATTTCCGTCTGCTCGGGATAGAAAACTGACATTCTCATGTTTGACTGCAAAATCTAATTGAACCACCCTAACAACCCACTCCCAGCTAAGCTCTCAATTGCTTTGAAGTCGACTGGCCATTTACGGGTTTGGCCACATCGCACGCGGTGCCGCCGCCACATCCGGGGTCGATCATCAACGGTGTGGAGAGTCGTCCCGGCCAAAGGTTGGCCACCTCCGGCGCGGTTTGTGTTCGCACCCCGCCGGCGTCACAGTCCAACCAGCCGAACGGCGCGCGAAATGGCCCCAGACAAATAACGGGGCATAATTATTTGCCAAATTGCCGTAAATTATTCGCGGGTGGGGGTTGGGGGGGGCGTGGGGGCAATTGAAACTCTGGTGGATTTAATCAGGCCTTCCGGGGGTTCTGGGATTGCGGTGGTGGCAAAGTACACAGGGGAGGTATTCCTCCGGAGGGCGACTCTTCAAAGGAGTTTGTGCGAAAAGTTTATTAATGCAACTCATTTGAGCTTAATGAGTTGTACTGCGGGTAAAATGTTTGATGAGTTGAAAAACGCATGATTGTTGGAAAAGTGAATAAGGATTTTGTTTTGAGAAAATTTGAGCTAAATTACTTTGAGTTACGTATGATAACAGAAGAACTTGTTTGATTCAGTGATGAATATTTGAATATTCTTAAAACATAACAATCAATCAAATCCGAAGAACACTTTCGTTCCCTAAAACGCCACCTTCCAGATAAATATTCATGAAATATTATATTACCGTGAAAAGCATCTCGTGTCGAGTGTTGCCACGTGCTGCCGTGAAAATGGTGTTGCAAAGGGTGAAACCACCCAACACGTCACACCAAATTAGGTGATTTAGGGGGGGGATTCTACTTTGGCCCTAACTTTCGGCAGCTTCGGAAGCACTTCCACAATGCGTATAATTAAATCACTTTCTGCTCGATACATAATTAGTGCGCCCCTCCAAATCCGGGGAAAACTCTCCGGGAAAAGGGTTCAAGTTTCCCCCCTCTCCCCTTTCCTCACAGTCAGCGGCTCAGTCACTTGGAAGATATCTTCTCCCGGAATCTGGTGGCAGTGAGTGCTATTTCTGGGGAGTTTTCAACGAAGGAAACTAGACACCGACAGCGCACCCAACCAACCGACCGTGCTGCTGCACGAGTCTGAATAAACATGATAGAATTAAATGCTAAGAATAGCTTTGCCGAGGTTCGGTCGGCTGCTGCTTTTGGTTGGCTTGACTAAGCTGCGCGCTGAACTTTCCAGTGTTGGAGGAGCAGCTTTCCAGTGGAAGCTTCATCAGAGGTTAGATGAAATTTTTTACTCAGAATTTGAGTTTCTCTGCACCTTTTTTACCTTTTCACAAAAAAAACTCATTTTTAAGCCATAGACAAGAATGAACAACAAAATTGTTTTAACATTTAAAAAAGGCGTAATATTGAATTGTGGCTCTTGTAAGACCCCCAAACTACTCTAAAGTCATTTTGAATTTTAAACTTTTTGGCTGTGGAAATTACAAGAATTTCCTCATTAGAAAATGCATTGTACAGTTGAAATAAAATCATTAGTTTAAAAAAAATGAAGAAAAAAAAGGTGCGAACAAAAAATTTGCGGTTTTGTACACCTAAAATTCACAAAAATTTTAAAAGAATTTTGAATTAAGCCAAACATGCTAAGAATGATTCTAATTGCACGGGAATGCATTTAAAATTGATTTTATTCAATTGTACAGTCCAGGCTGGATTATTTCAAATATTTCGTTTTTTAGTTGTCGAGCTAGAATTAAGGGGTCGCTAAGCTAAAGTGAATTAGAATTTATAAATCCAAGAATTATGCAAATGAATAAGCAATCAACCATCAAATTTGATAATATAGGGTCGCAGAACTCGAATTTGATGCTTAACGCAAGACAAAATTAGAGCAATTCTCTGAGATTTCAATCAGTCGATTTTTTATATTTTTTTAATTTTGGTGCCTTCGGTATGCCTGAAGAAGTCATTTTGCACTATTACTCTGTCCATATACTTATCCATACAAATTTGGCAGCTGTCCATACAAAAATGATATATGAAAATTCAAAAATCTGTATCTTTTGAAAGAATTTTTCGGTCAATTTAGTGTCTTCGACAAAGTTGTAGGTATGGATATGGACTACACTGAAAAAATGATACATGGTAAAAAAATTGTGGTTTTTTTATTTCACTTTTTCTCACTAAAACTTGATTTGCAAACAAACACTATTTTTACTTTTTTTTTCAATTTCTTATATGTTCTAGGGGACATCTAATGCCAACTTTTCAGAAATTTCCAGAACGGGAAAAAGTATGTAATGAATTTTAAATCAATACCGATTATTTTTAAGTCGAAATACTGGTCGCAAAAATTTTTCAACTTTATTTTTCGATGTAATTTTTTTTAATCGATTTTTGAATTTTTTTTAATTAAGACAGACATTTCAATAGGACGTTATATTGGATGCTTGGGCATTTTGAAATTTTAGTTTGAGTCAAAAAATTTTAAAGTATTTTTTTCGAAATGATCAGAAAATTTCACGAATGTTTCATATTTTAACATTGTTAATTGGACCATTAGTTGCTGAGATATCGACATTAGAAAATGGTGGGTTGTTTGGGTGAGACTTAGAAAATATCAATTTTCCTGTTTTTAATAATTTGCATGGCAATATGTCAGCAACCAAAGGTCGTTTCAACAAAATACAAAATAGCAAAATATAGAGAATTTTCTCAGCTTTTTAAAAATATTTTTTTCAGCAGTGGGTAACCATTTGCACCATTTATTATAAAAAAATGAAAAACTGCCACTATTTTCAAAAAAGTTACCTAAAAATGGCTATAACTTGAAAACGGTGCACTTAATCAAAATTTCACATAAGTACTTTTTGATTTCAAATTTGATTTTACATCGAAAAATTAAGTTGAATTCTTTTTTTTGCGACCAATATTTCCATTTTTGAAAAAATCTGTATTGATTCAAAAATTCATAACTCGGTCAAAGTTTTTTTGCACAACCTGAAATTTTCTGAAAAAGTTGGCATTTGATGTCCCCTGAAACATATCAAAAAATAAAAATAGTGTTTCTTGCAAATCAAGTTTTAGTGACTAAAAGTGAAATTAAAAATTACCATTTTTTTACTGTGTTTCATTTATTTTCTGTGTAGTCCGTATCCATACCTACAACTTTGCCGAAGACTCCAAATCGATTAAAAAATATCATCAAAAAATACAGATTTTTGAATTTTCATACATCATTTTTGTATGGACACCATTGGACAGCTGCTAAATTTGTATGGAAAATTATATGGACAAGCTAATGATGCAAAATGGCTTCTTTGGGCATACCGAAGGCACCAAAAAAGTTTCAGTCGGATTAAAAAATACAAAATTAAAATTCAAAAAAAAAAAGATCGATTTCGTAGAGAACTTCTCATTATCCAAAGTCCCATACAAATAGAGCGTCCAATATCCCGGGATTTCAACCAATTTACCGGGAAATCCCGGGAATTCCCGGGAAATTTTAAAATTATTGAAGATTGTTTTAATCTTAGTTTTGAATCATATTTTGCACCAAAATTGAATAAAACAGCGACTTTATTGATTAAAATAAGTGTAAAGATCAAATAATAGCTTGACTGCATGTAAAAATTCATACAACTACAAGAAAATGTATATTTTAATAACTGTTTAAGTTCAAATCGTACAATAAATCAAAAAATGATCTCTTGTATTTTTGTTGAAAAGTATTTTTTCATCAAAGTGTTTGGACAGTAAGTAAAATGAATCCTTACTCCACATCTTAAATTTCTTTAAAACTTGCCTCTGGGACCAGTGTGAGAAAGTATGGTTTGACACATTAAGTTGAAACGAATAATATCATTCAGAAATTATTTTTTTCATAACAAATAACTTCTATAAACCAAGTTAAGTTTTTCCTTAAAAATCTAACTTCTCTTGTTTGTTTTACTTCAAACAACTCAATGTTTTCAAATATTTGGAGCAAGTTATTCAACCAAGTTTGCATTTTTCAGGCACCTCTTAAACAATACAAAGTTAACCTGCTAACACCCATTGTTGCACCAGTGCTTCATAATTCTTTTACTTTAAATTGATTTTTTGAACGAATTGAAGTAATTCTTCTTGCAAAAACCTATTTGAAATATTTAATGAAACCAATTCAATTTTCATCTAATTTAATCATGGTAAACAAAAACGTTAACTATTCGTATTCTTTATTCTGTATCCAATTATTCTTCGAAAAGCTTACCTGAATTAAAAAAAAAAATCATTACGCTATGTATATTTCCAGTTGCTTCAGAAACCAATATTATCAGAAATAAATCTTGATATTAAATTGAGTTTCTCCATTTTTCCTAGAGCATTTTTCAAAAAATGGTTCCAAAAATATTAAGAAAATGTATACTTCCGCTTGAATTTCGGGAATTCCCGGGAAATTTATAAATTTCCCGGGAAACCGGAAATATTTTTTTATGTGAAATCCCGGGAATTCCCGGGAATTTTTTTCCCGGAACGGGAAATTGGACGCTCTACGTACAAACCTTCGGATAATCGAACTTTGGATAATCGAAGCTTCGGATAATCGAGGCTTCGGAAAATCGAGTTTGGACAGTACTTAATTTGAAAATTTTGATCATTGTCTTATACTTTTGACTGGTACTGTAAATTGAACCAGTTCTTACGATTTCGATAGCACTTCTGGAGTCTTCTCTCGTATCGAGGCCTCTCGACACCCACATTAGCTTCAATTTTAGCCGAGAATGATTTTTCTCTCACCTTTTTCCATCTCGAGTGAACCAATATCCCCGGAACACACGTGTTGGATGCTGCTCGTAATTTTTCTCAAGGATCACTTCATTTCTTCCCAGCCAGTACTTTTGAGAGAGGTACCTAATTTCGCCCCATTTCAAGCACTGTTTCAAGCGCATTTTGATAGCCGACAGTAGGAGCCGTTACCCCCGTTGGCACCCACAACCAATAGGCACTTTGATCGAAATTACATCATTACAGTGATAAATAGATCTCTGCTCTTCCTTAGAGCCCCTCTCCCATGGTCGAGTGGTGAAGATGATTGGCAGTCCACGTGTGGCACACACACACACTCTGCCAGCAGCTCAAGGTGGAACGGTACTCACTCGTCATCTCGGAGGCGAGAGCGTGGCCTTGACGTGAGCGCAACACTTCAGGAAAATGGGCCACCACCATCAACATCGTCGACTTGGTCCGTCATCTTGACAGAAGTGTGTGGGAAATAAGTATGAAAAAAAAAGGGGCGGGGAAATTCTTCCGTCCGTGTAATGCTTCTGTGTACGTACAGGCACACATTGGGTGAAAAAGGATGACTTGAAACGTTTCACGAAACTGTCAAAGATATTTCACAAAAGAGTGAGCGATGAACGAATTTGAGGAAAATACTTGAAAATTTGGGAAAAGACTGACGCCAGCCGAAAAGCCAGAGGGAAAAAAAAGCGCCGTCATGCAGCCTTCACGAAGTGCTGAGGAAATTTTAGTTGTAGAGCTTGCTCGAAGATGATTCAGCGAGATCGGTAAAAAACAGTTTAGTTGTTTTTTGGAAAATAAAGGTTAGTTTTTTTATGCAATACCATTTCCCAGAAAAGAGCATTCTTCAGAAAACCATTCGACATAATTGCCCTTCACCCAGAATCTTCAAATCTTCAAATATTCAAGTCTTCAAAGATCAAACCCTCAACAAATCTTAGTTCTAAAATTGCTTCAAATCAAAATTGCGAACAACATACTGTTTTGAATAAAAGTTTTCAATGTTTCGTGAAAACCTGAGCACTTAAATGAACTGATAAAATTTCAAATTACAAAACCACTCTTTTCACACGAAACCCCCAAAAAAGCACGAAAGCTTCACTTTTCTGCACGCTCATCATCCACCACAGTGACTCTGCGGATGTGTGTGTGTTTGTGCTTTTTTTTTCTGTCAAAGAGAGGGGGTTTCAAAGGATGCTTAATTTGAGCGGTACCTGGAGCTATACTTTGGCTCATTCATTTTTTTTTTATTTTTTTTACTTTTGCCCCTCTCGTTACTGCACGTTCTTCCCATTTCGGGGTAAAGGCCAAAATGGATTTTCCCTGTTTGGGTGAACGCTGGAAAACGAAGGCTAAACGCTGCAGACAGCCCCGGCAACCCCTCTATTGACACGCTCGTTGGGTTAGGGTGGCACTGTGGGATTTTTGGTTTGTGGTCAAAATTGGGATAATTGATTTCGAGTCAACAAATTTTAAACTAAAAAAATATCAAATTTTAAATTTCTAAGCATACAAAAATTGAAAAAAATAGTCGCATCTAATTTGACCATCAAAATCCACACTTTCCAACAATTTCCAAAGCTCAAAAGCCGGCGCAACAATTTCGTCCTAATGGGATAAAGTCGCCGTTGTACATCGCTCGTTGGTCGAGTGTTTTGGGTAAACGTGAAATTGTGTGTGTGTGTGTGCAGCTTAAAGTGGGTGAACTTTTTTTTTGCTGCCTCCCATCACGAAGGGGGCGGACTTTGTCGGGGAATGATATTTTACTTTCAAGTGCTAATATAATGGATGGGCTTTTAAGCGGAAAATCGCACACGTAAAGTTAGAGCATGGAAAGGAGTGGATTCGAGGCAGCAGCAAAAAAAAGAAATTCTATTTTTGGCAGCGCGGAGGGGCAACGGGTGTTTTGCTAAGCTCATTTTGCTTCAGTGATCAGCGGAATCGCTTGAGTTGCAGAAGCAGCAAGGGGCACGTACTTCACGTCGGTTTGAAATATGAAGCCAGGTTGGTGAGTTATGAAGTATATATGGCCTCATGGGTTGAGATTTTTGGAATTGGTTGAATGTTTTTGTTGTGCTATCAAAAATCAAAAAAGGGGAATTGGTCGGCAGATTTTTCTAAATTTCCAAACCTGTGGCTTCCAAAAACATGATTTTGTAAAAATATACAGATTTCTAGACAGTGCTCCCAGAAATCCAAAAATTCTTGCAAAAATATCCAATCAATTTGAATGTGTTACTAATAAAGTTAGTAAATTTTTAAGATTTTCAGCAACGCGTAAACTACTTTTAGTATGAAACCTTCTTGAAATTTTACACTTCGAAACCTGTCATGAACAATTTATCACCAAAACCAGAAATGGATTTTTTTTTATAATTTTTAACGACCAAAAAAGCGATACAAGGCTCCATACAGTTTTGACAGAAGTCCATATCAAAATGGTACGTAAATATTCAAAAGCCTGTTATTTATGAAAGAATTTTTTTTTCAGATCTTAAATCTTTTGGACTTGTTGGAAAGGATTACCTTTCGAAAAATGTATAATATGGAGCAATTCCAGCTCAAATCAGGATTTTTTCTGGTACTTTTGTACCCGACCTCTCCGATTTCAATGAAACTTTGTAGACATGTTATCCTAGGCCTATAAAAGCCATGTTTGTGTATATGGAGCCAATAGTACTCGAGAATAACATTTGAGAAGGGCGTAAAGTATTTAAATATTTTAGTATTTTGCAATTTAAAAATTACTGTATCTCGAAGCCGTTACATCGTATCAAAAAGTGGTCAAAGACAAACTTGTAGGAAATTGGAGGGCTTTCTGATAAAAATACACTGAAACAAAAATACACGCCACATCTATGAGATTTTTTGATTTTTAAGACTAAAACATAAATTTAAAGGTGATGTCACGATTTTTTTTCGTTCAAAATTTTTGAGGAAATAGCCTAAAATGTTTCCAAAAGACTGACGAAAAATGCAGGATGGTATGTCTCTCCTAAAAAAATACAAAAATCATTTACTTAAACTGTTTTTTTTAAGGTGGTCTAAACGTCAAAATTTTTAAAAACCAGTAGTGGGAATCGATTTTCCAGACAATTTTACATAAAAGTCTCCATATTGACTATTGTCCTATGTCCAATCCTTGGGAAGATACAGCGGTTTTAGAAATAAAAATGTTGAAAAAACGGGTTTTTTTTAGGTTTTTGGCAATTTCTATATGACAGACTTGGTTTTTCAGTCTCGTAAATATTTTTACCGGAAAGCTCGTCCAATTTCCCATAAGATTGTCTTTGACAGCATTTCAATTGGATGTAAGGGCTTACAGATATAAGCTTAATTACATTGCTTATAACTGAAAATAGAATATTTTTTTCAGTGTGGTAGAAACCAGGATAGTAAATTTGATTACGTAAAAATAAAAAAAATATAAATCAAAAAGCTGTCAAAGGTCTGTAAGCCCTTACATCCAATTGAAATGCTGTCAAAGGCAAACTAATGGGAAATTGGACGAACTTTCCGGTAAAAATATTTACGAGACTGAAAAACCAAGTCTGTCATATAGAAAATGCCAAAAACCACAAAAAATCCCGTTTTTTCAACATTTTTATTTTTAAAACCACTGTATCTTCCCAAGGATTGGACAAGGGAAAATGGTCAATATGGAGACTTTTATGTAAAAAAATCTGGGGAATCGATTCCCACTACCGGTTTTTAAAAAATTTGACGTTTAGACCACTTTTCAAAAAAACAGTTTTAGTAAATGATTTTTGTATTTTTTTAGGAGAGACATACCATCCTGCATTTTTCGTCAGTCTTTTGGTAACATCTTAGGGTATTTCCTCAAAAATTTTGAGCGAAAAAAAATCGTGACATCACCTTCAAATTTAACTTTTAAACTTAAAAATTGAAAAATGACATAAAAGTGGCGTGTATTTTTGTTTCAGTGTATTTTTATCAGAAAGGCCGTCCAATTTCCTACAAATTTGTCTTGGACCACTTTTTGATAAGATGCAACGGCTTCGAGATACAGTAATTTTTAAATTGCAAAATACTAAAATATTTAAATACCTTACGCCCTTCTCAAATGTTATTCTCGAGTACTATTTGCTCCATATGCACAAAAATGGCTTATATAGGCCTAGGATAACATGTCTACAAAGTTTCATTGAAATCGGAGAGGGTCGGGTACAAAAGTATCAGAAAAATTCCTGATTTGAGCTGGAATTGCTCTTTGTTTTCTAACAAAAAGCACCTTTTTTACAACCTTCTAGACATTAGTCAAAATCGTTTTTTAAGCATAACTTTTGAAGTACCGTCATCAGGGGTGACATTGAGTGGGGAGGGGTAAGATTGGGTCATAAAAATTTCTGCATTTTTGTATGACCCAATCTCACCCCCAGACCCAATGTCATAATTTTCAAAAGTGACTCCGACATGGATCGAATGAGACTAAAATGGACAAAATCGGGCATCGAGGAACTTGAGTAAATTTAATAGGGTAGAAAGGGGAGACTTGATCCCTTTTTTGTATCGCACATAACCCTGTCAATTTCTCACAAAAACGTTTTGCATGAATTGAAAGCTTAAACATTCAACTATGTTTGGTTAATAAGAATATTTAATCATGCCAAACATTTGAAAAAAAAAAAATATGTTGAACCGCCATTTTCAAAATGTTAGGGGTAATGTTCGGCACGACGCCAACTGTTTTGCCCGAATTTGAGCAACTGCAGCCCAGTGTGCGCGACGGCACTGCAAATGTGACAGTGCGAAAAAAAAACATGAGCAAGCAAACATATTATTTAATATTTTCAGAACAACTTTTCAGCTACAAATTTTGCTTGAAAAATAGTTAAATTCAAATGACAATATACATAACAAAACATGTCAACAATTTTCAAAAGATGAGAAAAAAAAACAAAATAAATTTTTCGTTATCATTATCATACCACCACAATTTATCTGGTTCTAATTTGAAATAATCACTTCAGAGACATGTAAATAAAATCAATCACCACAACCAGACAGACGGACGGACTCAGACGTACATTGCCAGTCGTAACGAGGTTGACTTTCAACAAAACCCACACTTTTTCTCCGTTTCCGATGACATTTTTCGTTTGTTTGGCTTTTCTTTAAGGATTCTTTCTTTTTCAATCTCAGATAAGGAGTTGAAATTGATGTTTACCAAAGTGGTGCCACCCGAGTCGAATGTTTTCGTGATTGGGAACAAAATTTGTTGAACGATTAACAAATTTTGTTCTTAGTGGAAATGCCCTGAAAAAAATCACCCTTAGTGAAAACTAATTTGTTCAATGGTTTTCTGCAAATTCTACGAGAAACGAGAAATAACAAGCTGTGTTACCTCTACCAAATCAACTTCTGCTCGGGTCCACCCTCCAACCAATCATTCCACGCGTCACCAGCT
The DNA here is from genome assembly GCF_016801865.2 of Culex pipiens pallens. Taxonomy (NCBI): domain Eukaryota; kingdom Metazoa; phylum Arthropoda; class Insecta; order Diptera; family Culicidae; genus Culex; species Culex pipiens. The sequence goes on from NC_068939.1 coordinate 16,097,537, forward strand.
CAATCACCCGTTCCGAAGCTTCCCCCACCCCATCCCGGGACGACCAACTTTTTGACCTTCTGGCTACAAAAGGGTGCCGTTTTTTACCCATTTTCCACCGTCGTCCGATGATGATGGGTTGTTTGGTTCGTGTTCCGAAAAGTTTCGCGCAGCAGCAAAAAATGATGGAGTGCGGGAAAATCGGGAAAATGGCAAAGTGTCAATGACACTTTTCCCTTCCCGGGTCGAGCTTTGAGCTTTTCTGTCTCGCAAGCACTCGAGTCCAAATTTGACACCCACGCGTCGTCGTCGTCGTCGTCGTCGGGAAAGGTTGATGGCGGAAAATGCGATTATACTTTGGGATTAATTTCCTTGCGTGATACTGCTGCCATTCGTTCGTCCGTATTCTGGATGGTAAATTGAATTTGAGATCGTTGGACCCGGCGTGGTGCGAGCGCGAACATTAGTGGGCGAGTGGAAAGCTTAAAGGTTTTGAGCAAAATGCCCTCTTCAGGATCAGCAATCTTGTAAATGTCGGGGATAAATTAATCGTCTTTTCGTGCTTCATCGGGGAAAGATTGTTGACAATCCTTGAGGTTTTCAAAAGATAAGAAAATGATCTAAGAGTGTGATTTTGACAAACAAATTTGTACACCCAAAGTTAAAGAACGAGGGGATAGTCCTCACGAAAAGAAACGTGAGGAAAGTGCTATTTTGCGAGAGTATAGTCCTCTCGCGTGTTCATTCGTTCATTGGAACAGTTCATCCTATTTAGCGGCTTATATGGACAAATGACCGCCACTTAGTACTGAACCATGGTGGCCTATACGGCAAAGGCACGGATCAATATGCCGAAGGTCTTGGGTTCGAGTCTCAGTACCGGTACTTTTTTTTTGATAGATGAACTTTTTTTTGAAGATGAACCCATGAGTAAAGTACTCTCGGTAATTTCGAGATTTATCCTCTCAGTCCGCACACAGTACCATTTTACTACCGAATCGTGCTCTTTATCCTCTCGTATGCCGATGTCCAGTTCTGGGTGTAGAGGCTCTGCCACTGCACAGTGGTCCGAAACCGAAATCTAGCGTGACAAAATTGATACCGGCCACACGTTAAGATTTAGAGCTTTGGTGTCTTCGGGACAAATAATCAAGGTCAATAGGGGCATCTTTTGGTATGGTGGACATTAGGGTGGTCCAAATTATAGGGTGGTTCAGAATTTTTATTTTGGCGGGATGACGAGATAGCGCTTTGGTGTCTTCAGAAAAGTTGTAGAGAACACCATTCTGAGCAACTTTGCTGAAGAGCACAAAGCTCTATCTTCAAACGGGAAGTTTCTAGAGCCATTTTTGTAATTTAGGTTGAAGTGTTTATGAAAAAAATGAGTTTTTTGAATTTATCAACTCAGGCTTGTGTCGTAGCGAGTTGGTGTCTTCTAGACATTTGTAGAGCTTATCAAAACACACATTTATCTTCCTAGAGAGTAAAAATCGGACCTTTAAAACGAAAGTTATAGCCAAAATACGACGAAAAAGACGCCATTTTGAAATGTGAATAACTCGAAAAGGTGGTGGAATTTGACGTCGCTCTTAGAAGCATCTGAAAGTACATATTTTAGAGTACATTTGCTGAAAATATCTCGGGGGTCTTTTTTGTTTAACTTATTTAATCTCAATTTGAAAATGAGCATTTTTTAATCGTTTTTTGCCCATAACTTTTGATAGAATTGACCAAAATTCATTTTTCAAGAATAAAAATGTTCATTTTGACAAGCTCTACAATTGTCTAGAAGGGCTCTAAAATGTACAAAATGATCTAGTGGTTGTAAAAGAAGAAACAAGTTTTGGCTGAAATATTTCAGGAATAAATTTAATTATTTTGTTGATTCCTGAAATATTTCAGCCAAAACTTGTTTTTTTCTTTTACAACCACTAGATCATTTTGTACATTTTTGAGCCCTTCTAGACAATTTTAGAGCTTGTCAAAATGAACATTTTTATTCTTGAAAAATGAATTTTGGTCAATTCTATCAAAAGTTATGGGCAAAAAACGATTAAAAAATGCTCATTTTCAAATTAAGATTAAATAAGTTAAACAAAAAAGACCCCCGAGATATTTTCAGCAAATGTACTCTAAAATGTGTTCTTTCAGATGCTTCTAAGAGCGAGGTCAAACTCCACCACCGTTTCGAGTTATTCACATTTCAAAATGGCATCTTTGTCGTCGTATTTTGGCTATAACTTTCGTTTTAAAGGTCCGATTTTTACTCTCTAGGAAGATAAATGTGTGTTTTGATAAGCTCTACAAATGTCTAGAAGACACCAACTCGCTACGACACAAGCCTGAGTTGATAAATTCAAAAAACTCATTTTTTCATAAACACTTCAACCTAAATTACAAAAATGGCTCTAGAAACTTCCCGTTTAAAGATAGAGCTTTGTGCTCTTCAGCAAAGTTGCTCAGAATGGTGTTCTCTACAACTTTTCTGAAGACACCAAAGCGCTATCTCGTCATCCCGCCAAAATAAAAATTCTGAACCACCCTAAAATTTGGACCACCCTAATGCCCACCATACCAAAAGATGCCTCAATTGACCCTGATCATTTATCCCGAAGACACCGAAGCTCTAAATCTTAACGTGTGACCGCTATCAATTTTGTCACGCTAGATTTCGGTTTCGGACCACTGTGCACTGGTTGTCAAAACACGACGCTCTTACATTCAATGAGACCTCAGTCTAATCAAAACATTGAACCATATAGAACCATTTAATAATTTTTTTTATTTTTTTTTAATTCGGGCACGATAAGGTTTTTCTATATTTGAATTATTTATTTTTCCTCTGAAATTTCGAAATTCTTTTTAAATAGTAATAAAATCTATGTTTTCATTAAATTTGTAATGTTTTTCAAGCTTACAATCATAAAATTAGTTCAATACTATTAATTGGTGATAATCTTTACTGCAATCTGAACAAGAACAGCAGTTTTAGTTAGTTAAAAAATATAAAAACAAAATGTTTTTTGTTCTTCATTATTCTTTGAATTTTTAATGCATCATAATTTTTCATCCAATGTGATTCAAATTATTTCATATTAATAATCATAAAATTCCTATTAATATATTTCTTTATTTTTTTATATTTTATTAAATGTGTTTTTTTTCAAGTTTAAAATCATCATCAATAATAAAATCAGATGAAAAATATTTAAAACGCTAGGCATTTTGCGGATCCCTAAACTAAATATATAATAATTTTCCCTTATAAGCCACATAAATGTTGATACGAATGCAAATTTGCTAATGCTTTAAAATTGTTATTGATTACTAAGTATTCAACTGTTCATCTATTTCCACAACCAAATCTGAGTTTCCAGACCAAAAAATTATATTTTTTTCAATTTCGGGAATTCCCGGGACAAAATATAAAATATTCCGGGATTCGGGAATTCCGGGTTTAGGGAATATCCCGGGAATTCCCGGGATGGACGCACTAGAAATGATTGAAATGAAACTGAAACAAAAAATTTTTGAAATTAATTTGGAACAACAATATTTATTTAAAAATAAAAGATAAAAGCAAAATCTAAATGTTGGTTGAATAAACAAATAAATGTCCTTCTTAAATATTTGATATGAACTCAAATGTTTTTGAAATATTTCATGAGCAGAACTTATCTAATGATAAGAACTTTTTAGAAAAAATGGAACACGCAAAAATAATCAATTTTTTATTTCACTTTTTTCAACTCTAGTCAAATTTCCCAGTTAGCTTTTTACGATTTTTTATAAGTTTTAGCGAACTTAAAAAATTTGATTTACGCTTGAGTTCAGGATAGTGCAAAATTTGGTACCGGAGTTAATATTTATTGAATAAGTGATGATTTTTGGAAATAACTCGAAAATATATTTTTTTTGTATTCAAGCTTCACGTTTTTGAGGCTAAAATATTAAAAAAAAATATCATGAATATTGAAAATTCGTCGAAGGCTTATAATGTTTCCTACTATAGAGCAATTCCTGCTCAAATCAGGAACTTTTCTGGTGAATGAAACTTTGTAGACATGTTATCCTAGGCCTATATAAGCCATTTATGTGTATATGGAGCCAATAGTACTCGAAAATAAGATTTGAGGAGGGCGTAAGGTATTTAAATATTTTTGAATTTTGTAATTTAAAAATTACTGTATCTCGAAGCCGTTGCGTCGTATCAAAAAGTGGTCAAAGACAAACTTGAACGGGCTTTCTGAAAAAAAAAACACACTGAAACAAAAATACACGCCACATCTATGAGATTTTTTGGTTTTTAAGTCTAAAACTTAAATTTAAAAGTGATGTCACTTTTTTTCGTTCAAAATTTTTGAGGAAATAGCGAAAAATGCAGGATGGTATGTCTCTCCTAAAAAAATACAAAAATCATTTACTAAAACTGTTTTTTTTAAAGTGGCCTAACGTCAAAATTTTTAAAAACCAGTAGTGGGAATCGATTTTCCAGACAATTTTACATAAAAGTCTCCATATTGACCATTGTCCTATGTCCAATCCGTGGGAAGATACAGCGGTTATAAAAATAAAAATGTTGGAAAAACGGGTTTTGTTGTGGTTTTTGGCAATTTCTATATGACAGACTTGGTTTTTCAGTCTCGTAAATATTTTTACCGGGAAGCTCGTCCAATTTCCCATAAGTTTGCCTTTGACAGCATTTCAATTGGATGTAAGAGCTTACAGATGTAAGCTTAATTGCATTGATAATAACTGAAAATAGATTATTTTTTCAGTGTGGTAGAAACTAGGATAGTAAATTTGCTTACGTAAATATAAAAAAGATATAAATCAAAAAGCTGTCAAAGACAATCTTATGGGAAATTGGACGAGCTTTCCGGTAAAAGGGTAATTCTCCGCCAACTCACATAGCAGTTGCCCCGACCCCTCTTCGATTTGCGTGAAACTTTGTCCTAAGGGGTAACTTTTGTCCCTGATCACGAATCCGAGGTCCGTTTTTTGATATCTCGTGACGGAGGGGCGGTACGACCCCTTCCATTTTTGAACATGCGAAAAAAGAGGTGTTTTTCAATAATTTGCAGCCTGAAACGGTGATGAGATAGAAATTTGGTGTCAAAGGGACTTTTATGTAAAATTAGACGCCCGATTTGATGGCGTACTCAGAATTCCGAAAAAACGTATTTTTCATCGAAAAAAACACTAAAAAAGTTTTAAAAATTCTCCCATTTTCCGTTACTCGACTGTAAAAAATTTTGGAACATGTCATTTTATGGGAAATTTAATGTACTTTTCGAATCTACATTGTCCCAGAAGGGTCATTTTTTCATTTAGAACAAAATTTTTCATTTTAAAATTTCGTGTTTTTTCTAACTTTGCAGGGTTATTTTTTAGAGTGTAACAATGTTCTACAAAGTTGTAGAGCAGACAATTACAAAATTTTTGATATATATACATAAGGGGTTTGCTTATAAACATCACAAGTTATCACGATTTTACGAAAAAAAGTTTTAAAAAAGTTGGTCGTCATCGATCATGGCCGTTCATGGTCACCCGCGACAGACACGGACGACGAAACAAAGAGAAACGCAAAAAGTAACTTTTTCAAAACTTTTTTTCGTAAAATCGCGATAACTTGTGATGTTTATAAGCAAACCCCTTATGTCTATATATCAAAATTTTTGTAATTGTCTGCTCTACAACTTTGTACAACATTGTTACACTCTAAAAAACAACCCTGCAAAGTTAGAAAAAACACGAAATTTTAAAATAAAAAATTTTGTTCTAAATGAAAAAATGACCCTTCTGGGACAATGTAGATTCGAAAAGTACATTAAATTTCCCATAAAATGACATGTTCCAAAATTTTTTACAGTCGAGTAACGGAAAATGGGAGAATTTTTAAAACTTTTTTAGTGTTTTTTTCGATGAAAAATACGTTTTTTCGGAATTCTGAGTACGCCATCAAATCGGGCGTCTAATTTTACATAAAAGTCCCTTTGACACCAAATTTCTATCTCATCACCGTTTCAGGCTGCAAATTATTGAAAAACACCTCTTTTTTCGCATGTTCAAAAATGGAAGGGGTCGTACCGCCCCTCCGTCACGAGATATCAAAAAACGGACCTCGAATTCGTGATCAGGGACAAAAGTTACCCCTTAGGACAAAGTTTCACGCAAATCGAAGAGGGGTCGGGGCAACTTTTCCCGATTTCGTGTGAGTTGGTAGAGAATTACCCAAAAATATTTACGAGACTGAAAAACCAAGTCTGTGATATAGAAATTGCCAAAAACCACAAAAAATCCGTTTTTTCAACATTTTTATTTTTAAAACCGCTGTATCTTCCCAAGGATTAGACATTGGACAATGGTCATAATGGAGACTTTTATGTAAAATTGTCTGGAGAATCGATTCTCACAGTGGGTTTTTTAAAATTTTGACGTTTAGACCACTTTTCAAAAAAACAGTTTTAGTAAATGATTTTTGAATTTTTTTAGGAGAGACATACCATCCTGCATTTTTCGTCAGTCTTTTGGTAACATTTTAGGCTATTTCCTCAAAAATTTTGAACGAAAAAAAAACGTGACATCACCTTTAAATTTAAGTTCTAGACTCAAAAATCAAAAAATCTCAGAGATGTGGCGTGTATTTTTGTTTCAGTGTATTTTTCAGAAAGCCCGTCCAATTTCCTACAAGTTTGTCTTTGACCACTTTTTGATACGACGCAACGGCTTCGAGATACAGTAATTTTTAAATTACAAAATACAAAAATATTTAAATACCTTACGCCCTCCTCAAATGTTATTTTCGAGTACTATTGGCTCCATATACACAAAAATGGCTTATATAAGCCTAGGATAACATGTCTACAAAGTTTCATTGAAATCGGGAGGGTCGGGTACAAAAGTACCAGAAAAATTCCTGATTTGAGCTGGAATTGCTCTATATCGATTTTAGAAATAAATACCAACACTAAAGTTGGATGAATATTAGATTTTGGGCCAGCAGCTTAGTTCTGATGGCTTATTTTAAAAAAAATACTAAAAATATATGACAGGAGAAATACTAACTATTTTGTTGCTGTTTTAGCCTTATTTTCAGCTACACTGGCAAAATTTTATTTGTTTTGCTTCGACTTTGATCTACCAAAATCTGTAAACGAGGTGCAATAAATGAATCCCTCAAATTTCAATACCAAAGCTTTAAAAATTTGCATCCCAGCTTCAAACTCTCACCCGTTTCACAGAAATCGAAGAAACAAACAGAAAAAAGTCCCACCACCGTGGGTGTGCGCACCTGGGCGTAAAAGTTCAGTTCCTGTGTCGGGCGTCAAACAATAGAAATCCGGAACACACCCCACCTGTGCTGTGAAAAGGTGTGGGTGTGCGCCCCTGTGTGGGTGATTTGCAACCAGGTCGCGAGGGGCATCATAATCAACGTTACACTTTTGTGCTGAACGCTGATTTCAAAGCTTTTTTTTTTTTGCTGCACTGCACTCTCTCTTATTCCCCCTCGTTTCGAATAATAATTGTGACGGGCAGCCAAGAGTCAGAAACACACCCCCTCCCCGGAAGTTACGCCACAGTTGCCGGAAATGTGGGTGGGTTGTGTGCAAAATATGTGCTGGGGAGCTTTCGTGAGACCACGGGAGTGTGAGTGCACCACTTCTCTGTTGAAAGAAGGGGGGGCTTTTTTTTGCATGCAGTTGCGAAAGATGACGTCTAGTGCATTTCATGTCAATTTAAATCAGAGTTTAAAAGGGGTGAAAGTACGTTGGATAAGAGTTAGAGCAAGCTGTCAGGACCAAGGATCATAAACTTCAAGGATGAAATTTAGAGTTCAATTTAGCTATGAATCTTAAATGAATTTTGAGTTTTACATTTTATGACAAAAATCTATGCTATGTGAAACAAACTTTAGAGGTAAAATCTCTCAATCGACCTTCGCCAAATCTATCGCTTGCATTTGCATCACCAAAATCATGGTGGTACGACCAGGCCTTGTAACGCTCCAGAGATCTCCACCGTGCCGTGTGAAACGCTATAATTCCATTCAAATCCTACCCCATCCTGCACCGATTCCCACGTGGACCTTCCTCCCCTGTAAAGTGGGAAGGCGGGGTGTTGCCGTGATAAATGTACCATCACGATAGCCTCAGCCTCATGCAGCTGCAACACCACTTGAGGAAGGCGCGGGGTGGTTTGTCAGTGGGGAAGTTCTGCTGTGACCTGTGACCTGCCGCGCGTGCGATTTGAGGTCCGTTTTTGTGCTGCACACCAACATTGCAAGTCAGGTCGAGTGTCCCTCCCCCCCAGGAACACAAACTGCGCGAGAACAGTTGTAGTGAGGTGCCAAAGTGATGGAAGTGTCAGCTGCAAAAACCCCTGCCTCTCATGGATCTCTCTCTCTCCCTTCGGTGCCGATTTACTGGTTGAATGGGTTGACAAAGTGAGGGGAGGATTCGGGGAGAGATTTTTACTAGGGGGGAAATTATGCTGCCAACATTTCAGACATTCTAATAACAGATTCAACGGTTTGGAGATGACTGTCAAAATGTGAAGTTTAAAGCCATCAAATCATTCAAAGTTATTGAGATATTTGATTGAGAAAGAAAGATCAGTATTTTCACCAAAAAAATAGCCAGTTTGGTAGTTTTGAGTTTAAAATATGATCATGCCTATCCTTTACATTACTAAATATTTCTTGCATGAACTTTGAATCATTGTATGACTATAAAAAAAACACACCTTAGGTTGTGGCCGTGTAATAATTTCAAAATTTGTATTGGCTCAGGTAGGCTGCCATTTACCTAACCAATAAATTGAATTCGAAATTTGGTTAGGCGAAAAGGAGATTTTCGAAATGAGTTGTGTAACGAGAAAATCACTCCATCACAAATATTTGAAGTTGAATTCAAATTAATTGGTTTGGAAAGTCCAAAAAGTAAATGGTAGACCACACAAACTAATACAGATTTGAAGTCACTTTATTGGTTAGGTTTGACAGCGTCCGGACAGTCTTAGGTGGCAGACCACCTGAACTAACACAAATATTTTGAAACTGTTACACGTCCAAAACCAACACCTGCTAGGATTCGACAAATTTTAAACAACTTTGAGTGGAAGTCTCTAATTTCAATTATTTTAAATACAAGAAATAACTCCAATTACGACTGAATCACTATTATCTCAATTCGATTTTTGACGTTCCGAGAAAACTCGTTTTGACCTTGAATAAACAAAAACGAAAGCGCGCAATGTAAACAGTAACAAACATGTTTGTTTGGCTGACCATTATGTGCATTGTTCCAAAGTTTGGTTGAAGTTGGTTGCTGGAGTCCCGAGTTATAATCACAAATATTTACGGTAGTCGAGCTCGAACTTGTGTCAAACGCGTTCTGACCTGAAATTCTTTTGACCAATCGTCGCACTTACATCAATTTTCAGGCTGGGTCAAGATAACATGACACGATTGAAACTTCTTTCATATGAAAAGTGACAAAAATGCACGAAGTTTTTTCGGTTTTTATTGAATATCTCAGCATTGAAATCGAATATTGGGGATCTGTGGAGGTCAAAAGGCGAGGCATTGTGAGCTGCACAAAATGGGGTTCTTAACTAAATTTGGCCCAAAATGCACGTACGACAAGTTAGCACGACAGCGACGAATTGATTGTAAACTACTAAGTAAATAATGTAATACAAAATTACCAGTCAAATACTCGTGTAACTTTTGATTACTTGCCAGTCAGAGCGATACTGGAAACCCCCCAGCTTAAACCATTTCAATTCAAAAAGTTATGCAATCTTTATCATTTTTTACATCTTTTTTCACCGCCATATTTTTTCTCAATTGCTACGATTATGAGTAAGAATTATACGGGAAAATATTTCTTTTTTTTAATGGTTGAATTCATGAGAGAGTGGCTTCTAGAGTCGTGAAATCTGGATTGTTTAGATCTGGAAAAAGGTTAACGTTTGTTAAACATAAATGTTAAATAATTGTAAAATAATAATAAATGATACATAGTGGAAAATTGTGAACATTTGTTGGTTACAGTATCACTCAGTTGGTTCCGAAGTTGAACCAATTTTAATATGAACTACAAAAGCTATGATAAGTCTGTTAAAGTTAGAGTCTTTCACGAAAAGAAGCATTTTTTCATTTGAGTTATTTCGGATTAATTGTTTGAACGTCATGAAATTTATTTTATCCATTAGGAGCGATATTTGACCAATCTCGGGTCAACATTCTTTATAATTCCTTAATTTTTATAGTGGATGAAAATCACATTCTTAAAACACAATATTTTTCGAAAAAAATAGCATGTAAATGTTAAAATCTTTTGTAAACTGTTGAACGAATAGTTTACCAACGTTCTACAAAAAATAAAAATCTTAAAGCTTAATTGAAATCTTCTTTAATTTTTCTTCATTCTCAATATAATATTGGAGATTTCTGGGTCCAAAGTGTCCAAAATCCGAAGTTTTTTTTCTAGGGCGTAAAATTTCCAGGGTTTTGAGTTTCCCGGGAAACGGGAAAAATATTTGTTAAATACCGGGAACTCCGGGATCCCGGGAATTTTTTTGAAACAATCATAAACTATATGTTTTCATTATATTTTTTAATGGGTTTTAAGCCTAAAATCATAGGATAAGCTAAATACTATTAATTGGTCGTAATCTACATATCAATCTTAACAAGGATAGGAGTTTTACGATAGCTTAATAGTTTTTTTGACGTGTTTTGAGTTTTAAATGCACCTCATTTTTAATCCAATGTGATGCAAATTTAAAAAATCTTCTATTTTATTTTTATTTTTTTAAATGACGTGTCTATAAATGCTTGAGAATTTCTTTTCAAATGTCGAAAAAAAACCGACAGCAAATTAAATGACACCAGTCAATGTACACAACATTTTAAATAGGTGCTGACTTCCATGATTTATAGTAAAAATATTTTTTACAAATTATATCAAAGTCTCGACAGCCAACTGGGGAATATCGGGACAATAATCGGAATGGAAACATGAGATTTAAGAGAAATTAATTTGAAAATTGGTGTTTGTACTATTTGCTTTGGTCTGTTCATGTTTTAACCGAAATCAATCAAACAACAATATGCAACAAAATAATTGGCTTAAATAGCAGCGGTCTTAATTAGATACACTTGTCCTGGTTTGCCGCAGATGCCGAAGTTTGATGAAAATTAATTGAAATAGATATTATTTTTTAAATTTAAAAGCATGAACATACGTAGATAATACACAATCTTTTCAAAAATATAAAAAAATAAATAGAAAATATTTAAAGCGCAATTTTTCTTTAGAAGCCAAATGAATAAAAATTCCCAGCAATCGGGAATTCCCGGTTTTGGAAAAATCCCGGCAATTTTGTTCCGGGAACTCCCGGGATGGACACACACATTATTTGATCAACGACAAAATATTTGTTTTCATTTTATTTCAACCCTCTACAACCCATTCCCGGCTCGCCAAACATCCAATCTTTGATCTTCAAAAAGCATTGGAAAGAGGACTCTTGAAATATTAGAAAATTTTAGGGTTGGAACTTGTTATTTCATATGATTTTGCCAATGTTTAATAAAATGTCATTTTTTTAGGGGTCAACTTTGGCTGTTTTTTTTACTTACTTTTTCTTTATTTTTAATAAAAAGAAGTATGTTGTAATATTTTTTTGTGTCCTGCACTATGCGTCTGCAATTTAAATGATAAAGGTATCGTTCTTTAGTAGAAAATTTGAAAAACAATCAAAAAATAGAAAAAATGGACTTAAAACATGAAAAAATAGATATGTAAAATGAAATGGTAAGAGATAGTAAAATAGGCCAAATACAACCAAAAAGAAACATAAATTCAACAAGATAAAAGCAAATTAAAATAGTAAAAATAAAGCAAGAAAAGTTTTTCGTAGAAAAAAAACCTTGCTCAAAATGACCTCCTGAACAAGGGAAAATAAAAATAATCGAAAAAAAAATGTGGGCGTTATTTGTCTGTTACATAATGGTTTGAATTTTCTCAGTAATTTATCATTGTCACTTTGATTTTCAATTACTAGAACACTTTCGATCATTTGGAGGCCATATTGGCCTCTACGGCCCAAAATGAGACAATAACCTTTTTCATGCTTTGATTTAGCGAAGATGGGCATGGGCAAAGAATCTACTGTTAAAAATATGATGAAAGAGAATTGGCTTTTTTTTTAAATTTCAGGATCTAAAAAAGTTTTGAAATCTGGTAGCACTGTTCATTCTGATGAGGAGTTATGTGGTTATTATGTCATTGTTAGTTTTTCTAGAAAAAAGGATTTTATATGCGAAATTCACGTAATCCTGATACCAGGAGTAGCGGGTTTTCTGAACTTTATTGAATAAGTCAAAAAGTTCGATGAAATGGCTACACTGTCATATGCTGTCGATACTTAGTGAAAAGTGAAATTCTTTTTCTTTGTTGGATTACCATCATTTGTAAAAAAAATACTTTTTCCATTCGAACAAAGTTCCAGTGAGTTATGGCAACCCTGCCATCGCTTCCAGGGTAAACAAAATCATACGCATTCAACTGGACCAATCAACACGTCGACACCGTCGAGAGGTGTTAAACTCCAGAAACGTAAGCCAGGCTTCGAAACCAGGTGGTTTGAGGAGAAATTCAATTGCCAAGTTCAAGCTAGTTAAAATAGATTATTTTGATCGAAATTCTCAACAAATTTGAACGTTTGTTTATTCAAGATTTTCCAGCCAAAAGTGTTCTTCAAAATTCAAGAAAAAATAATTTTAAAATGCTCCAATATTTTTTTTGGGTTGTGTAGCCTGGATGCTCCAAATATTTAAAAAATACAGTTCTGTTTATCAGTGTTTTCGAAGCCCGCACCCATTTCACGAAAGCACCCCCTCAAGCTTCCCAGCAAATACAATGTAATTTTCACGCACAACAAACCACGGGATGCAAGCTGCTCGAACGGTTTTCCAAAATCCAACAAATTACGCATGTTGCAACACTGTCCTGCAGGTAAGCCGGTGGACGGTGTGGACGATACCTGGACACTGAAGTGCTATCAAACGACAACCCCCTGGAGGGCGTCAATTTTCGTCTATACGGCACTCAATCTATCCTCTGCCACGGTGTGCAACTTTCGAGCGAAAAACGGTCCCAGAAACGAAGTATTCCGGGTATTTGCAAACAAGCGCTCCTGGAAGCGTCGTGACCGCCTCTAAAATTGATAGTTTAACATTGTTGTGGCAAGAGCAGTGGAATTTGATTGGATGTTGGAAAATTCGGTGGCTGCACAGTTTCAACTCCATTTTGTCTAGATGAAGATTGCTGCAGTAGCTTTTTTTTATTCATGCAAAGGGCTCTTAAAACTAACTAAAGTACGGAGTACTTTTTTCGATGCAAAATTTCTTCCGGTGCTTAACAGTGGATTCTTCCGACATAAAAACCAGTTGAAAAAAAAAATCAACTAAAATGCATTCAGCACTAGTCACCTGTTAAAAGTGCACAAAATTCACGACGAAAATCGAACCTCGTTTCAGTTGGTTTGTAAAGCAAAAAAAAAACCTTGCTCATTTACCATCCTATGATTGCACGGCGCTGACATCGTCAAAATGAACCGGAAAATGCATCGAACAGGGGGGGGAAATTCAGGTGAAAAACTGTTGGGTCGATGTTTGCGGGAATGTCATTGCCCCGAATTGATGGTTGATTTGCGACTGCATTGGCGAAGCCATGAATCTGGAGCAACGTTGATTCTAGGGAATGTTTTTTATTTGAAATGAAAAAAAGGTGCAAAGAGTAATTTAAATTTTTATCACATTTTCGCTGAAAGAGAAATTATATTTGCAATACAGGCTCATTTTACAAATACTTTCTTCTCTGAATTATCTCGATCCTTATTCATTTTCGAATCAACACGAAAAAGTACTTTAAATCCACAACAGCTTTGGCCTTTCGGCGGAGTCAAGCCGAAATTAATGAGCTAAGAGGATTAAGCGGAGGGCCGGGTGAACTTAATTGAACTTTTTTTTACAATCCCTCTAACGAGAAACGCATGTCGCTGAGGTCAGGACCCAACCCGCCAAAAGCTTCCCATATTTGCATAATTCCACCGTCAATTCGCGAGCGCAAAAATAATAATAATAATCTATATAGTCTCTCCTTAGCAGAAGCTTACCCACGTTCAACAGTGGCCTCAACCCAACTCTCTACTCCCCCGTTGAACAAACCAAATAAAGCCATAATCTTTCCTCTCGACAAAAGACACCGCGGCGCGATCCTCACTCAACTAATCACAAAGTTGACCAGCAAAGTCCCCCCCACCCCCTCCTCCTCCCGTCAAGAAGTTAATTGAAAAACTATGCCCCTTGTGCCAGAAGCTTCTGCTTGGGACAAACAAAAAAAAAATCAAAGAAAAACACATCATTCTCGGGGCGACCAACTTTTGGGCCGGGGAGCCATTCTTCGCACAAGGATTAACTCCGCACTCCTCCTCTTCTCTCTGGGTAGCTTTTCGCAGACGACGAAAAAAAAAAGCTCGTAAAGCTTTACGAGGCTCGTCGTTTCTCACGACGAGTCCTCGTAGACTGGTCTGGCCCACGTCTGAGCTTCAGATTATTGGGTGTGACTTGGGGGTGACTTTTTGGAGTGAGTTTTTTTCTCCTAAGAATTTGACTGTTTTGTGTAGTTTTTCCAAACGAACAATTTCGAATTTTGATATATTTTTAAACGAGGTTTCAAGTCTGCAAGTCATTTCAAGTTCAATTTCTTATTTAATTTAATTAAATAAAATTTCATCCTAAATTTCATCGTCAAAAATAACAGTATTCAAAAGTACTTATCAGCATTTGTTTAAGTGTTGAATAAATGTACGACTTTTGCAACTTCTAGCAAAACATTTCAAACCAAAAAAATGTTAAACGTAAACAAATTAATATGATTTTTTTAATTTAATTTAATTTTTACGGAAAATTTATTAACTCTTTTCAAAAGATAAAAGTTTCAGGAAAATATGTCATGATTAAAGTGAGTGACAGACGACCTAAGCGAACTGTCAAACCTTCTGAGCGTTTTTAGCTAAACACATAGAGTTGCTTTACGGCCCCACGATATCTCGAAATGGGATGGACCAAATTGGCTGAAATTCGGGGTGAAGACTCTCAAAATTAAAAAAAAAACTGATTTAATGATGAAAAACATAAAAAATATTTTCAGCTTTTTTATACACTTTTTTATCGGCCTTCGTCATGCACACGGAATCGGTTGAACGAGTCTTTACCAAAATTTGGAGCCGATTTGGTCAAGACCGTGTTGAGATATTGTGGCACCCGTTTGTCTGCTTACCTCAGCAATGATACAACCAAATGTCTTCAAATTTGTTTTGGTAATAGTTGAAAATGTGTTTTGTAATGCCCTGGAAGCAGATGTGCTGATACCAAACTCTGTCATTTTTGGCTTTTTATTTTTAGGCCGATGCATATATTTTTCAAATGTTTTGTACATCACAATCAAATTCTAAGTTTTAAAGTTTTTTTTTGCTGCGGCACTGTACAACGAAAATTCACAAATCTCAAAAATTTTTTTTGTAAACTGAAAAATGTTAAAAATTATTAAAAATGCAGGGATGCACTTTAAATAGCTTTTAGATGATTCCGCTTGAAATTACTTTGAAATTTTGAAGTTTTTAGGCTGACTGGTTACGGTGTTGGCTTTGTAAGCGAATGGTCCTGGGTTCGTTTCCCATCTGCTCCCAACGAGAAAGAATAGGAAATATACATCTTCAAACTCTGAACATAAACGAATAATCAAAGTCGCTCGAGTCGGGGTTCGATCCCCCGTCCTTTGGATTGGTAAGCAAAAATGCTAACCACTAGGCCATCGCGACTTGGTGAGCTAAGATTGGAATTATGAATACTGTTACTATATACGCGCTGGGTCCTTGTCAATTTGTCAAGGTTTCGGCTCAATTCTGAGGAAAGATCCAGATTCAGCGGGCAAAATTACATGGAAAACCATATATTTGGAAATTTTTGAATTTCGTTAGGGTGGTCCCATGTGGTTTTTCCTTGAAAATTAGACTTTTTCAAATGAAGATATCTCGAGTTTAAAGAAAAACACCTCTGAGATTCAGCGTTTGTAGTGCTAGATTTCCTTTTTCAAATGTAATCTGGTGCTTAAAATTTGGCTTGCGCCTTTTCGAGATATTTAATTTTTAAATTTGCATCTTTTTTACCTTAAAATCGCTGGAACTTTTGACCCATAAGTCCAAATTGACATATCAAAAAAGAAAAAAGATCGTTTTTTAGAGCTCTAAAAGTGCCTCGAATGCCACTTTTCTCTAAAACTTAACCCTGAATTGCCACGTTCAAAAAACTGATTTTTGAAGGTTTGCTCAGATGCTTTCTATAAATTTGGTCATAGAAGGCGTAGATTACGAGATAAAATTTTGGTGTCTTCGACAAAGTTGCTTGAATTGGCTAGCCCAACAAAAATATTCCTGTAAAGTTAGATTTTCAAAATCACCATAATTGTGAACCACCCTAATTTTCAACCAAATCAAAAGTTGCCCCTTTCGATTTGCAACAACTCTTCGATCTGGACCTGGGTGCTGAAAAGACAGAATGCGTAACGTGATTTTCGAAAGCTCCCAACTGCTTCCCACTAATACAACTGCACTACAGCTGTAAACATAAACAAAGTTCAAGCTAAAGCGTGACATATGTTTTGCTGCTAAAGTGAATTGTTTTGAAACATTTTGGATCTGTTGATTTTTTACCTTTTTGCTGGAAAATTAAGTGCTTCGCGCTTTTTTTCTTCGTAGACTAAACGATGGGAGACCAAAAGAGGCCTTTTTTGTTTTCCACGTGATGAGAAAACAAAATAAATTATAGATCGATCATAATACTTGGCACTTGTTGGTAGCATTTTGCGAACAGTAAATTGGTTCGAAAAATTTTCAATCGAGATAAGTAGACTATTCGATTCAGCAGGAATTTTGTGCACCAAAAATATATAGTTTTCATATTTAAAGTATTTTATTTAAAAGAAAATTAACAAAAAGTATAAAAATCGAGACATTTAGTATGGGAGCTGTCAAATCCCTCACCATCAAAAAGCAGCGTTGAGCTTTCGCTGGATTTGTCTATAGGTTGCCATCCCCCAATACGACTACAGATTGTCAAGGCAAACAGATTGGTCGATGCAAAATAAATTGGCACTGGCAACGTATGTTTTGTGCTTGCAACCCTGCCAGTTTTACAGGGCGTAAAGGGCGGTTGGTGTCCAGTGCGTTTGGGTCTGTCAAAGATTGGCCAAACTGTTTGCCTTGACAATGTGTAAATGCGACCATATGTCCCATTTGTTTGTCAACAAAGCTACAGCTGGATGGTGAGACGGAATGAGGGTGGGGGAGGAGATTTGACATACTTGCCCTCAGCAGACTCACCGCCTACACCCTAACCAAAAATCATGATTATCTGAGTTCGATATCCCACTTTTCATACGATTTTTTCAGTTCAAGTTGAACTCAGAAAATCATAATTTTTGGTAACGGTGTATATTGACCGTACAATAGTTATATTACGTAAATTGATCCATTCATCACTAAGCAAAATCATAGTTTAAGATGCGTGGAAGACGTTAATCAACTGAAAAGCTTGCAAAGAGTCGTTGCCTCACACCATCAATCAAAGTCAATCCGCGCAATCTTGCCTAGTCGTTGTTGCTAATGCGTATCCCTTCTAGCAAGAGAACATCGCATGGGTACTAGAAATTACGAAAAAAAGAACAACTCAATGTAGTTCCACTACACAAGTTCCCTACCAGAAGTGCCTCCGGAGTGATCTATGACTCTGCACCTTCCACCCTTAATCAACACACGCGCGGAGTTGATTATGCAAAGTCAACATAATCAAGCGCTAAAGTGAACCATGACTTGCCACCACCACCAACTAGCAGCAGCAGCGTGCATGTTTCACCATCATTAGTCAAAGCCACGCCAGGCAAGTGTTCCACTTCCGCTAGAAGCTTGAACCCCCACCACGTTGGTTTAACGAATTAGTCGAGTGTGCTGAAGATCCGCAGCAAATCTCGGGCGGGATCAGCAAATCCCAAACTGGTAATTTCTTAAAGATTTCCCCTCAAACAAGCCACAAAACAAGCCACCCTTTCGAAGGTCACGGTCGAACAGGAAGCACTCCCCCTGGGGGGAGGAAATGTCGTCACCGAGACACGTCCTTGAAAAGAGGTGTGTACTTTTTTCGTCCCTTTTTTTTTCGACCGGCGGCATGTCCTCCATTGAAACTCACACGATGACGAAAAAGTTGCTCGGAAGTGGTTTGGGGAAACGGTGGCCATCAAAGGGATGAGGATTCTTTTCATTAAATTTGCCGGAAGCTAATTTGAACAAAGTGTTCTAATGTGTGAGCGACACACTGTACATGGGAGGTGGGACAAAAAAGAAGCTTGGTTCAGGCCAGGGTTGCACTTGAAGAGGTTTGTTCCAAGATTACCTCAAATTGATGTTTTAACATTATCTTAATGAGTTTAAAATCAAAAAATTACTACAAACCACCGTTTAAAAAAAATCAGCAGAACTAAATTATCCAAATTACACCCCTGGTCAGTAAACGAAACTACATACGTCAAATGGTCCCAGACTTTTTTTGTTGGCGCTGAAACTGAGGTTAGTACGACCGGCTTCAAAAACGTTCCACAGTGAAGTGGCTTTAAATTAAGGTTTAATTTTGGCTGCCAACTTGTTTGATGTGCCGTCAAGGGTCGCAGTACTTTAGAATTAAATTTATCAGAGAATTGCGAAACGTAGCTGAGGAAGGACTCTTTTGGAAACAAGGAAAAATTTGCCTGAGGTGGAAAGTACTTCAGTTGAGTTTTAAATTAAAAACTGGGAGATGAATAGAGAGAATGCGTAACGTGATTTTCGAATGATCCCACTTTGTTTACATCCACAAAGTAGGAGGCTGTTCAAGCACAAGCATGACATTTTTCTTACTGGTAAATGAACTGTTTTATAATCAGTACACATAGTTTTATTTTGTCTAGTCTAGTAGTCCGTGACGAAGAACTGCGGCGAGAGTTTCATTCTGTGATGTCAAAAATGAATTCCCTGGCTGATTTTGGAATCCTGCAGCTCTTCCTGATCCAGTGAAAAAACATCGCTAATTCTAGCGAAGCTGATCCAACAAGCAGAGAAGATTTTCACTAAACCAGGTTTTTAAGCGATGACGATTTCGCCTTCAACTTTCTTCAGATTTCTTGACTTTAAAGGTAAGAACAAGATTGTCCGTCAGGCCTGAACGCAAACGCAAAATTTTGCGCCTGTCATCATAGCCTGCCAGTCATCGACCATTGAACAAAGTAACCCATGCAGATTGTTCGACTGACAGTTCATGGAAAAATCGAACTGGCACAGCGTTCTGCGTTCACCACTGCGTCGAACGGACAATCTTGTTCTTAGCTTAACTCCAGGTCGTCAATTTTTGCAAAAAAAAAAAAAAAAACAGCTTATAATGATCGATAACAATACTCTCCACTTTTGGCGAACAGTAAATTGGATCCACTTTGACAGTTTAAAATTGAGGCCGTTTTGCAACTTCTTTTGGCATTTCTTTGGCTTTGGAATTATCTTTGACTGATTTTGATGCGTATTTTTATGTTTATTTTACTATTTTTAATCAAATTCTTAAGCGCGTACAGAAAAAAAACACTGGATGCTGAAAAAAATTAAACTTCCTGTAATCGCATAACTAGTTATACTACACCCAAAGGAAAAATATATCTCAAAATCTGCAACATTGGATTTGTTGCAGAAAATGTCATATTTTATAACATTTTTTGCAGCAAGCCCATAGATCATTTTTGCCCGCGTGTAAAAATTTCAGCGATCTGCAGTTCTCACCAACACATATAAAGCAGGCCCGTCCCCGAGCAACACTCCAAAGAGAAGCATATGTTGGTGCTCTTTCACTCACTTTTCATCAAGCGTCCATGGCGCGGTGGTAGCGTGTCGGATCAATCACCAAGAAGTTGGTGGTTCAATCCTCGTTCTGCTAAGTGTTTTTTTTTTGTGAAATACAACCAAAAAGCCGTCGGTAATGTCGATAATTGTCGGTAACGGGCAAAAATGTCATACTCCTATATCGCAAAAAATGCATGAGGACAGATTTCATGCAGATTCTGATATACTTTCATGCCGCCATGCATCACAATCATGCGACTGCCAGTTGGGTGTAGACAAGCAGTGAATCATTTTAACACAGAATATAAAAGTGGTATTCTTCAGGAAAATTTAAAAGAATTCGTGTCAAAAATATGTAATTTACTCTAAAAATGTGTATAGCATCCTATAGCATTTAGGTAAAATTACATTGAAATGGGGTAATATTTACCCATATCATTTTTAAACCTTCCAAAACAATTTATTTTTACTGTGTTCTTATATTACCAGAACTTCATTAAAAAAATTCGTGTAATAACGAAAAAAACACATAAAATTATTAATATCTGGAATCAAGCTTAAATAATTTTGAACCTTCTTTTTGTAGATGACCGGTGAATTGTTGATGTAAAAAATACATCAAAATGTGTTTGATTGTTTTTCAGATGAACACCGAAAACACGATCAAAAATTAAGGTGGCCGAATATGGCTCTGAACTTTTACTTATTTATTGTTTGTGAAGACGACGCCAAATTATTGAAACATTTTATGACGTACACATAATTTTGCACCCCAAAACCAGTTAATGAGCTGAAAAAAAAAATTTGATTTCAAATTGTTTTTTTCTTTCTTGATTTGTGTGTACCTATGTCTACAACCAAGATTGTTTACTTTTTACTTTTTAGTCTGACAGATTTGGTCTGACAGCTCTATCATGGATTTTGGTCTGGAGCAGGCGAGGGAATTTGTGTTCACAAGTATCAGTGTCTTGAGTTTGCGTATCTTTACTGTTTTGTCCAGGGCCCCGGCGATGGCCTGATATGAGCTACCGAACAACATTGGCAATATGGCGTCGTTTGTTTACAAACATAAGATTGATTGTGGACGAACCGAAAAATTTACTTTTTTGTACAAAAAATCTAAAATTATTGTGCAATAACATTAAGTCTTACAAAACAAACAACATTTTGTCAAATTCTAGACCAGAATTTGCTTTATTATTATTTTTCAATTTTAACCTCTTTTATCGTGATTCTGATCAAAATTGCACAGCAAATCATCGTGCCTTTAGTGTATCTTTAGTTTCCACATCGATTCGCTGTAGATTCGTGTTTAAATTTTGAAATTTAACATAAATTAAAATAAGTTGCAAAATTCCCAACTTCAGCCATGTGCAACAATTTCCACATCACCCGTGCGGGAAACCGATAATGGGGTAATTCATGCGTTCCAAACTGTCACAATTGGGTCCTAAAATGAAGCTTAGATTGCTGATATTATTGTTTACAGCGATAAAGCTTATTTTTCTGAGTACAATGACCCTTTGTTCAACCACAAAGAGTTTAAAATCGATTTTTAAATCAATTTTGAAAAATTAACCTCGCGATCCTTCTTGACAGATATGCTCCTACTTGACAGCTCGTTCCAAGGGGACCATAGTTGATCCATCGAAAAAATGTTGTCTTGTCAAAAAAATTTGTTGCGTTAAAATGAAAAAAAGTGTTCAGAAATGGTTTTTAATCGTGTTTTTTACCGTTTTACATAAAAATTTACATAGGGCTTTAGTACCCAATTCCAAAACGTCATTGCCAATCTTCGGTTCGCTGCTTTTGTTCGTGTTTGAAGTTTCGGACCGAGACTCTGGTTTTGTCTGACAAAGGGAGTGTGGCAGTCACACTGTCGTTGGTCTGACGGTTATGGTCTGACAGCTTTATGCTGGAATTTGGTCTGGACCAAGCGGGAAATTGGCAGCCGCACCTCCTTGGAACTTCCGAGATGGTCGATTCGAGCCAGATCATAGGGGTGATCATGTGGCAAAAATGAAATTTTTACTAAAAAAAGATAATATTTTCCAACTGAATCAAATTTTTGCAGGAACGTTTGAGCAATTTTTCCTGATGTTGGAGACGTGATCTTAACGATCATAATTGTCAACCAAAATGTTTGTCACTAAACAAGTTTTCATCGACGGTAACTAGATACCAGAAAACCAAACTAACATATTAATCCACAATTTTGAAGA